>NW_020455442.1:317067-474338 GCF_003342845.1 Nothoprocta perdicaria
AGGGAGGAAGGGAGGAAGGGAGGAAGGGAGGGAGGGAGGAAGGGAGGGAGGGAGGAAGGAAGGAAGGAGGGAAGGAAGGAAGGGAGGAAGGGAGGAAGGGAGGGAGGGAGGGAGGGAGGGAGGAAGGAAGGAAGGAGGGAAGGAAGGAAGGAAGGAAGGAAGGAAGGAAGGAAGGAAGGAAGGAAGGAAGGAAGGAAGGAAGGAAGGAAGGAATTCTCCAAATTTAAACAAAGAGAAGATAGAGGAAGAGGAAATACACACCTTTGATGAAGGCAGTAGAAAGGATTTGACATGTTTAGGGTCATGTTTAGGCTGGTAAGTGGGGCAAGAGAAGACTAAGACATCTTAAAAAAAAAAAAAAGGATGACATGAACTTGAATAAATAAAGACAGAATGAGGTGATGAGGTGAAATTGCAGAGTGCAGAACACATGGCTAGCACAGTTGTCACTGGAGAAAGGCATTTGTTGCAGAGTGCTGCTTCTGTGTCTGCAGGCTGCTTACCTGAAACACTACTAATGTTTTTGAAGCTTTGAAAAATTTCTATTAAACTTTATAAAGTTCTCCTGCTTTTTCTACTCTTTTCTGCTATTTTCTCTGGGCACCTAGCAGTCTTTCTCAGATCTGTGCCAGGAAATGCTTTTAAATGTTGGAAAGTATGCCATATATTTTATAAAAACGTTTCTGTTTATTTAACTCCAGGTTCAGCTGCTTTAGCTACAGAAGAAAGATTGCAATTTTATAATTTTATATAATTTTAATAATTTTACTGTGACACATGTAGAAAAGACATTTTAATAATATTAATCAATATGAATTGATTTAGAGCTTCATTTGAATACTGGTTTTTTTGATTTTTTTATTAATATAAAAATTTCTGTAAACTTCCTGCCTGAATTATCCAGCCACCATATGCTGAAAGAAATGGCATTTATACAAATAGTTTTCTCAGCAAAGGAAAAACAAGCCAAGGGCAACAAACAACAACAACAAAAATGTTCAGGATCACAGATTATTACTGTTCTTATGTCTTTTTGTGGATATATGTTGATAGTATAAGCACAAAGAAATTCAAATAAGTATAGGAAGTACAGGAATCTTGTGTTAAACAGAAGCTTGCTAATCATTAATTAGCACTGCTAAAGTTAGAAAGTGCTGAAACCCCTGTCAGAATTGGATTAATTTTTGCCAGCTCCCTTGATTTTAATACAATATTTTTTTTCCTGAAAGCCTACCATAAATTCAGTGATTATGCAAAAATTTCACAAAATTAGAGAATCACAAAATGGTTAAGGTTGGAAAGGATCTCTGAAGATCATCTAGTCCAATCTCCTGCACAAACTGGATCACCTAGAGCACATTGCATAGGATTGTGTTCAGGTGGATTTGAAATATTTCCAGAGAAGGAGAATCCACAACCTCTCTGATCAACATTTCCAGTGCTCTGTCATCCTCACAGTCAAGAAGTTTTTCCTCAAAATCATGTGGAACTTTCTGTGCCTCAGTTTGTGCCCGTTGCCTCTTGTCCTATTGCTGGTCACCACTGAAGAGTCTGGCTCCATCCTCTTGACACTCTCCCATAAGGTATTTATACACACTGATAAGATCACCTCTCAGTCTTCTGAGGCCCAACTGTCTCATCCTCTCCTCATAGGACTGATATTCCAGTCCTCCAGTAATCTTTGAAGCCCATGGACTCTTTGGACTCTTTCCAGAAGTTACATGTTCTTGTATTTTTTCCACTTCCATTAAAAAAAAAAAAAAAAAAAGTGTCCTCTAATTAGACAAAGAAGTTTCCAAATAGGAATTAGGGAAATTAAAGATAATCTCATACAAAATTCTCCATCTTTAGAATAAAGATTCTCCATCTTTAATATATGTTCTTTATTTATGAACATATACAGGAACAAGCGCAGTTCATAGAGGAAGGGAACCTTTTTTTTGGCATGAAATGACTTCAGAGCATCCTCCTGGTGCTAAATTTCAGTTTTTATTCATTGCTTTTTGTACTATCCTAGCCATTTTATATCTTCATTCACCTTTAACTGCCAGTAAGCCAGACAGCAGTCTGCCTTTTTCAGTGCAGAACTCATTTCCCCTATGAACTAATTGGGCAGAGAATCAGGGTAGCATTTTTATCATCTAGCAAGCATGGTTCATAACACAAATGCATGAGAGGAACATTTACTTTTCTTAGATAGACACCTTCCTTTTCTCCTTTTCCCTGCAATTTGGCTTTTTATTTTTATTTTTTTTTTAATGCATGGGGAAAATTATCTTTCTGTATTCTTCAAGTTTTCTTTTATTAATTAAACATAAAAAAATTAGAAGGGTTAAAGTGGTAGATCTTGGAAACACATGTAGGAAAATGATTCTTTCTTCCCCACTGCTCAGTGAGTTTCTTTAGAACCTCTATGAAACTGGCTCCGCTCCAGAGCATCTTGTGTAATGATTTTGTGAAGCTGATTCCCTGATATTTTCTGTGAATATAATCAATATCCTCACACCAAACAAACCACACTCCCATTCTTGTTTACATAAATGAAAATAAGGGTTGGCTTTGGCTGTGCTTGTTTGCCTTATGTAGTGCTTAACAGGTGAGTTATCCCACCCAGCCATCCCGGTGGCAAATCAGGGTCAAGAAGACAGCAGTTCTGTGTTGAATAGAGTTCTGAGCCTATTCAGCTCCCCACTCAGCAAACCCATTAATTTGGGTGGGGTGGGCCATAACACAGCCTGTGGGGAAATTTAAGGGCTTCCTCAAACTCTGTTTAGCTTAAAACACATTTAGACTCCCTCTCTCGATCCCTCTCTGTATCTTAAGAGCCTACGTCATGCCTGTGTGTCCCTTGTTTAGATGGTTCCCAGAAGACAGTTATATACTACAGACAAGTTGGAACCATCAAATAATATACAGCATCTGAGTTTCAAATATGTAGAGGCTGAAGTACTGAAGTGTTATTTTACTCAAAAGGATTTCTTTTTGAAAAGAGTAAAGGAATTACTTTTCACCAAATCAGTTTAGTGCTGAAGAGTCCAAGGAGAGATTTCCCAAGATGCTTAAGTGGAATAGGTGTGCCATAATAAGTATGATTTAAATATATTTGTCTCTATATATCAGAGTATATTTCACCAATATATCAAAACAATGGCAATAGTTTAAAAATCTGATAAGTGCTACGGTTTCCTGTTCCAGTACATTGCATTGCTATTGTTTTCTTAGTGACTAATTTTACTACCAATGTGCCTACTAGTTCTACTCACAGCCTGGAAAATTAGTATGCAGGCACCAAAAAAAAAAAGACACTTGTTCTTCAAAGACTTTACACTGTTAAGTATAAAATAGATCAGCTCTATGCTCTCAGTATCCTCAGCATGATAATTTAAGATCCAGGAATATGAAACACTCCTACTATGTTGCTACAGAATGAGAATGTTTACCTTTCAGAACAGTGGAGGGAAAAATATATTTGGGGATGTTGTGCTGTTATACACAAAGCTGCATTCAAGTAGTTAGGTTCACTTTCCATTTATCTCCTTGAAGACTGCCTTCTCTGTCAGCATTTCCTCAGGCTTCGCCCAGGGAGCTCTGGGCAGCCATCAGCTCGCACATTGATGTGGTTGTGGTTCGGCAAGCTGGGGTACTTTGGTGGGGACTGGTGAATAATAATGCAATTATTCTTTAATGATGGGCTTCTTATCATTAACATTGGTATTGCACTGACTTTGATGTATTGCTACAGAAAACGCTACGCCAGAAGACACTGCGCCAGAAACCACTACACCATAAAGTCAGAATACCTGGACCAAACACACCAGAAGGGGAAGTGAGGTAAAACAAGAGGAACTCCCACTACGTAAATAAATCATATGACCTTTTCCTTTGTACTTGAGAGCCAAATTACCTTATTTTATATCTCTTCATGACAAATGCTTGAGGTTTGTTAACTGCAATATAATCAGTAGAGAGAAGCTGGATGCTTTGGTATCCAGCAAGGACAAAATGAGCATTTAGAAGGGAATGCTGACTGAAGTTGTTTCATAAACATTGAGGGGTCTCTGTCTTAAACTGCAGTCTATGAATTAGCTAATGTTGGGAATGGCAACTGTTAGGTTTCAGCATTACTATAGTTGTTATATAGTTGCTATAGAGCTATGTAGTCCAAAAGCTGCTTATTCAAATGCCCAGGAAGAGATTCAGATATTTATTTAAATAGGTACTTTTAATATTTTACCTTCTTTTTTTTGGAATGGAAAGAATCAAAATCACCCATAATGTCATAATTTATATCAGTCTCTGTGGCTAAGGGTAAAAGAGTATGTGTATAATCTTCTTTTTTTTTTTTTTTGGCTTGAAATATATTTGAAAAAAAGATATTTTTTAATATTTTTAAAATATTAATGTTTATATATAAATAATAATGTTATTTGTTATTTATATATTATTTTTATATATTTATATGTTACTTATAAGAATGTTATGCACTAATACATATAAGAGAAAATCAGTCTTATATATTACACTTAAATATTAAGATTTTTTGCTGCAGATTCTCTGCTTCTTAACACTTTTTAATTGCTTGTTCCTTGGGTTAACCCATCTTTTTAAGTTGATGCAATATGTAGAACAAAATGAGCGCAGTGATGCAATTGGTAGAAACTTGGAAAACTTCTCAGCATTTTTCAGACACTTCTTACATGTAGCTGGTCTTCAAAACATACGCATTAGTTCCACTCATTTTGATCAAGGTATAAATCACAGAAGAGAATTCTGCCCACTGAACATTTTAAAAAGGCAGACAGAGCTGCAGATGGGTTCAGTTAAACAGGAGGCTGTGAATCTAAATGTGAAATGAAAAATAGATGAAAATGTCTTGCCTAAGATAGTTTAAATATTAATACCAACATATCTTGGACTAAAAAAAGACCAATATTTTGTGGTTGTGACATTTCCCTCAGTTACAAAGTAAGCAGATTTCTTATGGATATTTTGAACAGGATGGATTTTTTTTTCTATTTTGGAAATGGCAGTATGAGTTTGGACTCAGTTCAGCTTGAAACTTTAAGTTCAATTACCTACCAGTCTCCTTTAGATTTAATAATAAAGGAAAAGACACAGCCCTCTATGGTTTTAAAAGTAAATATCTGTTACAAAGTGCTCACATTCTGCAATAGCTGTTAAGTAGACTTTCCGTTGTCCATGGAAAACTTGCTTGCAAGCAAACATTTTGTAGAGTTGGAGATTATGAATCATCTCTTTATTTTAGACAGCAATCGCCCTATTTCTAATACGATTGCATCACACAGAATGGTTGATGTTGGAGGGGAACTCTGGAAATCACCTAGACCCTGTGCAAACAGGTTGCTCATGACCCTACACAGATGGCTTTTGAGTCATCTCCAAGGAGGGAGACTACATAGTCTTTCTGTGCAGCCTGTTCCAGTGCACAGGTACCCTCACATTAAAAATGTTTTTCCTCATGTTCAGACGGAACTTCTTGAAATTAAATTTGATGCCTCTCATCCTACTGTTGGGCACCCTGTCTTCTTAATATCCTCCCTTCAGATATTTATACACATTGATAAGATCCCACTCAGTGTTTACACCAGGCTGAATAGTCCTGGGTCTCACAACCTTATCTCACATTAGAGATACTCCAGTCTCTTCATCATATTAGTGGCCCTTTGCTGGACGTGGTCCAGAATGTTCATTTCTCTCTTTTACTGGGAAGCCCAGACCTGGACCCAGCACTCCAGATGTGAGTTGATCAGGGCTGAGTAGAGGGGCAGGATCACCTCCTGCTGGCAATGCTCTTCCTGGTGCAGCCCAGGAAGCCATTGGCATTCTTTGAGACAAGGGCACATTGCTAGGTCATGGTTAACTTGGTGTCTACAAGCACTCATAGGTCCTTCTCTGCAGAGCTCCATTACAGCAGGTCAGCCCCCCAGCCTATGCTAGTGCATGGTGTTGTTTTTCCCCTGGTGCAGGACTCTGCACTTGCCTGTATTGAACATCATGAGATTCCTCTGTGGAGGAACCTCATCTCTCCAGCCTGCCCAGATCCCTCTGGGTAGCAGCATAGCCCACTAGTGTATCAGTCACTCCTCCCAGATTTATATCGTCAGCAAACTTGTTGTGGGTGTACTCCTACCCTTCATCCAGGTCAATATCAATATACATATCATTAATATATGTTTTCCATCATCTGTTGAAGATTATTTTTGAGATTTTTTTTTAACAGAAAGTAAGTTCTGATTTGGAAATCCTGACTCAAACTCAGATGTTCTGGGCTTTGACTCTTTGATCTTAAAATTGACACCAAATGGCTTTTGAGAATGTTCCCATCAGTGAACGACAATTGCAAAGAAAGCTTGAAGGAACTGCCACAATCTGTGCAGAAGACTGCTAAAGATTTGTTGTGGGAAGTTCAGGTTTCCTTATTTTTGACTCCACTTCTTTTAAAAGAATGCTCAATAACTAATAACATTTGGCTAATAACATTGCCAAATTGCTCATCTAGTATTGTTTAAAATCATACTAATAGCTTGGCTGGATTACACTAGAAGCCTATAGAGCCTCACAACTCCTGTGAGACAGGCTGGTAGCACAAATGTAGGAAAAGGGCTTCAGAAGAGAGGCCACTCATATGCCATCACAGCTTCCAGCAATCTGTTGCATACTGTTGATGAGTCTTCTGCCAGTCTAGATAATCTGAATTTGAACATATAATGCTGGATGCAACAGTGTCATGGCAATTAATTCAGAGTTTAGGTATATATAGCGTGGTAAAGTCATTCGTTTTTAATTTGATGAATGTTTATTTCATGGAATAATAATTCACTTCTGTGATAGTCACAGGTTCATAGACCTCTGTCATCTCTTCCCTCACCCCAACCCCAATTGTTTTTCATCTAGCTGATAGCTCTGACCAGTTTTATCTCTCCTGATACAGACACCATTCAGTATCTTTGTTAATTGTTGTCACCTTCTCTGAGCTTTTCTAAATCCTGCTAGCTCTTTTTTGAGATAGCATGAGGGCTGAATTTATGCAATATCATAACATCTCCTTTGTTCCTAGTCTAAAGGAGAAAAACAAAAACACAATGTTGTCTTCTTCATCTCTGCTAAGCATCAAGCCAATAAAATGTGCTCTTTACTGAGGTTATGTCTAGAGTCTAGTCACAACAAATTAATGTAGTCTTTAACATGCCCAAACTACACAAATTAGTGTTATCATGACAGCAGAGAGCTTAAACCACTCACCAAGACACCCCCAGGAGTAGCTGCTAAATGAACTTGTCTTGATCTCTGTGCAGCCAGGGATAATCTGAGCTCGGCAGTGGTGTTGTGTAGCTTGTCAGGCCCAAGCCTCTACAGCTGTGTGCAATTACCTCATCTCAGGTATTTATCTTGATTTGTCTTTGCAGATCTTCAGGATATTCCCACCAGCCCCTTCCAAGGCCTCTCTGGATGACAGCCATTACCACCAGCATGTCTTCTCCAGCTGCCTGCAAGGTTATGAAGGTAATGCTTATCCCCATTCTCCAAGCACCTGGTGAAGAGGTTGAACAGTACTGATCCCATTGCTGGCCTCTGAGGACTGTCACTGGGCTTGACATCCTGACTCAAACTGATGCATTTTGCTCAAACTGATGCATTTTGGTTTGTCAGTCTAAGTTTGGAACAATATAAGGGGAAAAGCATCTCAAACCTCAGTGAATATCTGCAGGAAATGCTAAAGAGGCTTAAGCCTTAAAGACATTAAAATATTTTTGGATGTGAAAGTGTACTTCATTGAAGATCTACTTGACAAAGTCCATCTTAATATTTATACAGACTGACATAAATATCCTTTGATTTTGCATGCAAATGAAATATCTTTATTATCTTTAACCTATGGAATTTTTCTGGTGTTTAGTGACAGTATTATATTTTTTGTAAAAGATTATATATATATATATGCATGTGTATGTATATAAATATGTGAGAGTCTTCATATTCTTTGTGATTCAAAAATAAAGGTAAATGTCACTTCAAAAAAAAAAGTGCTCAGAATAAACCCTATTTTCATATATTAACACATTTAATACATTTTCTTCTTCAAATTTTAGACATAGTTAGTCTTCTGGCCTGTCCTTAACATCATTTTTTTTCTCAGACCTTTAGACAAAGTAAGGACATTCAGCTCTCCTGCGTTTCAGTCAAATGATTTTGTAATATTTAATTCATAAAATTTTTTGGCATTCTTGTTATTGGGTTTTATATACTCAGAGTGATGGAGTTAACTGTAGAATGAGAGAATGGCTTTCCATATAGTCCAGAATGGCATGGGACAGAATAAGCACTTGTTTTCCCTCTGTTGCCTATGCGACAGTTCTCCAACAGTTAATTATATATAAGAGATTATTACTTTTTGCTTTATAACATCCCATATAGAATAACAGAACTTATTGTTGAATAAACAAGTCAGAATTATGCAAATAATTTCAAATTATATATTTTTAAAGGAAAAAAATATGAAATTTGGTGGCTTTTTTTATCTACAATATTGTCTTCTTCTTTTTGCATGTATCCACATATAAGCATGGATACCCTCACATATATCAGTCTCTTTGTCTAGCCACAGAGAGAAATAAATTTTATCACCTGGAAACTCAGGTAATAAAAAGCTGGAGGATTAGTTACATCACACAGAGGGAGTAAGGCCATTTATAATGCCCTAAATCTCCTTTTAAAACAAAAATCCTGAAGCAGAGCATTAAGTCTGTGAATCAGAGCAGCCTCCTCAGTGTTTACTTATGTGTTTGAGAAGGCCCACTGTGCATAGACATGCTCACCATCAAAACAGTGCCTTTGGAGGCTGGCAGGTTCACTGAATCTGAGCAACACGTTGCCTGGTGAATGTTTCCCCAGCTCCTGTGGTGATAGATATCGACAGAAAGGAAGATGCCTGTTTTTGTTGCTAATTTGTCTTCTGATTTATAGATCTTTTGAGCGTGTGTCAGTTTTAGGTATGATGTCTTTCCACCATTCATGCAGTCTTCCTTCTGCTCACAATGGTCCCTGTTCATGAGTCCCAACAGATTTGTGTTTTTGTGGCAATGAGAGAGACAGAAGTGATGGCTCTTCTAGGATGCAGCTCATAAATTATCCCTTACAACCAAAGCACAACACAAAACCATCTCCTCAAGTGGTCACAAATAAGTGGTGTCTAAAGGAATTTTCTTTTTTGGATGCTTCATTAATTTGTCTGTTTGCTCATCTTAGACATATGAACTGCAAAAGGTTAAAACACACACAGCAAAGCCTTTTGGAGAATAGCTTGATTCTGCTATCAGTGAATACTAGGTAAACCTAATTTCTTAACAATCTATTGTTCTATTAACTGCTCATTCTTGAAAAACACTGAAATGTTATATTGCTCTCAATGTAGCATTTTATTTCCAGCAGGAAGAAAGTACAAAATAAAAGGTGAGAGAGAAATGGAGGCAGAAATTTGGGCAATTAATACTACCAACTGTTAATGAAGTGGCCATCAATGTGGTGAACTCAGAACGCTTAAAATATTGACAGAAGTTGTCTTAAATATCTGTAATTATGTAGTGATGTGACTTCCCAAATAAAATCATATCACCTAGAATTAAAAATAACATATTTCATACAGTAAAATAAAGATAAAGCTGTGAGATGAACAAAACCCGACACGTACTTTCTGAGAAAAAAAAAACAGAAGAGTAAAAAGCTAAACCAAAATATCTCCTGTATAGAGCCTTTGCACATATAAATACGTAAGAAGTACATACCCCACTAGAAGTTTCAAAAACTATCTTCTGAAGAGACTTTGAAACTTTGTAGACTTTGAAAAGTTTACAGCTTTCTACTATCATTGAGTCCTTGCATCCTCCTGGGAGGTAGCAAGGATGCCTAGTCACCAGAGTTAACCATGGGAAAATGAGTATACTCTTTAAAGGTGTTTTCTGTTCCTTAAGGAGGAACTATGAATAACTGTCTGGGATAGTTCAGAATCTCACATAATATAACCTAGGACATTACTTTTTAGTTTTATAGTGGGATGTTATGTGTCATCTCTTGCTTGTTCTGGAAATATTTGCAGAAAACCAATGGGATAGCCTACCTCTTTAATGAAAGAATGCACAATAAACAATAAAGCCAAACAATAATATTTTGTATATTTTACAAGACTTAACCTTGTTTGTTGTTAGTATTTTCCCTCACAAAATATAGGATTAAAAAATATTCAGATTTTTGAAATGGCTGAATTGAATTTAATCTCTACTATGGACATACAGTATTGTCAATATATTGGTGAGATCAAGGAAAATCAGAGACTCGCCTAGGTCATTTCCATTTATGAGGACATATCTCTGGAGAGAGAGAGAGAGAGAGGGAGAGTGTATGTGCAGTCTTACAGATCCCTTATCTAGATCTATTGGCACCTGCCCTCTCAAATAGCTTTTGCCCAATGCTGAGAACTATGAAAGTAAAAACCTCTGAAACTAAGTGACTGAGGCATTCAAACCTTGAGATATTAAACTGGAAAGATATTTTTCTACTTTTTTTTCATACCACATAATCCTAGTTTAAATCATTTTTTTTTTCCAGTAAAAAGAGAGGAGAGTTGTTAATATACATAATTCAACTAAGCAAAGTTCTGCCAGCCCTCTTTGACACAAAATCTGTGTCAGTTTACTGCTTGTCCTTTTACTTGTCGCTTTCAGTGGCTTTTGGTACCTTTCTTATTGCATTACTTAACCTTTGTTCTCTGGTTCGTGGTTGTGCATCCCCATCAGAGGAGTGCCCACCTCTTTATTCTGCACTCTCTGCTACCTATAAGATTGTTTTGTTCAGTTGATTGAGTTGTTCTGTTATCGTTATTTCTGTTTTCTGTCTTAAAGTTTGCTTTCTTTAATTCAGTTTAAACGAACATCTGAATAGCTGTAAAAGGCTGATGATACCAATGCTGTCAAGATCCTGTTGATCTTCCAGCTCAAACTGCTGGAAGGCATTCTGGCCAGTTTCTCTCAGCATTTTGGCTTTTAATTTTCTGATTATTTTGATGGCTCAGAAGTTTCTGTAGCAATGAAGGTGAAATCACCCTTGCTTTTCATGTACATTTCCTTTCTGTGTTAGTCCCAGCCAATATGGCACTGTCAGAAAGTGTTAGATACAGCTTTTTATATTGTCTGAAACAATTTTTCAACTACAAAGTGGAAAAAACAATTTGAAAGCCTGTGTCCAGAGCTATGTTTTCTGTGTTGTTTTAACACTTATCATCATTATGGTTATTTCTACCAAGTTCTTTCTGCTTTTCAGATAGTGCCAGTTTCCCTGATAGGACAGATCACTTGTGTATCAGCTGTGGAGGTAAATAATTGGTCCTGAAGAGTGTAAGAACTGAAGTCAATTACCTTAGCATCAAAAAGGTTGTATTTAGGTATATAGAAATCTTTGATATACTGGTTTAGGTGCAGGTAGATGTGTTTTATATTTTAATATTGCATCCCTTTGTATGAATTTCAGATGGTAAACTTTAAAAAATGACAGTATGAAGTCAGGATGAAGAACTGTGATGATTTAAAATGGGTCTACACTGCAGAGTGCAGATTCTTTAGAGATTGAACAATTACCGAGTAGTGAGTTCATCCAGTTCAAGTAGACTATCCATGACCATGTCTCCAAGGAAGGAGACTACACTGCCTCTTTGGGCAAAGTGGCAGTGGAGTCAATTTGTCAATCACCATGACAGCAAAGATGTTTTTCCTCATATTTAGACAGAGTTGATCTGAATCTATGTTCTATTTTTTTTTTTCTGTTGCCTTCCCATGCATTTGTTGGATACCACTGAGAAGAGTCTGGCACCGTTATCTTTACACTCTACCATTTGATCAGATCCCACCTCAGTCTGTTCTTCTCCAGGCTGAAGAGCCACAGCTCTCTTCATACAAGAGATCCTCCTGTTCTTTTATCATCTTTTGCCCCTTCTCTGGGCTTACCCCGGTGTGTCCAAGACTCTCCCAGATCCCAGACCTGGACCCAGCACTCCAGACATGGCCTTACCAGGGCTGAGTAGAGGGGAAGGATCACCTCCTCTGACCTGCGGGCAGTGCTCTTCCTAGCGCAGCCCAAAAGATTATTGGCCTTCTTTGCCAGAAGATCACATTTTTGGTCCATGGTAAACTTCTCCAGGTCCTTCTCTGGAAAGCTGCTCTTAAGATCCTTGATCCTCAGCCTGTCCTGGTGCTTGGTGTTATTCCTCCCAGGATTCTGCAACCTTTGTTGCTTTTTTTGAACTTCGTGGGGTTCCTCTCTGCCCAGTTCTCCAGCCTTTTGACGTCCCTCTGAATAGCAGCACAGCCCTCTGGTATATCAGCTCCTTTTGCCAATTTTGTATCATCTGCAAACTTGCCAAGAGTGGACTCTCTTCTATCATCCAGGCCTTTTACGAAGATGTTGAATGATACTGGCTGTGTTATTGACCCTGACCTGCATTTGGACTTTGCACTGCTCTTGATAATACGTTGAGCCCAGCAGTTCAAACAGTTTTCAAGACACCTCTCTGATTATTTATCTAGCCCATACTTCATCAGCTTGTCTATGAGAATGTTATCAGAGTATTAAAATCTTAAGATTATTTACTTTTTTACCGTCCTTGTGTCTGACGTGAGACTGACTACTTATTGTTCCCTAGATCTTCCTTTTTACCTTTCTCAAAGATAGAGGTAACATTTGCTCTCTTCCAGTACTCAGACACCACATAATCCAATCTTCCTCCACCAGTGGTAAGTCTTCATTACTGCAGACCTCCCCTGTGATCTCAGAGACTTGACAAGCCTGAGGGACAGTCTTAACAGTAAAGTCTGAGGCAAAAAAAATACCTCTACCTTTTCTGTGTTTGAAATGGGATTAAATGGGATTAATATATCCCATTTAGATTCTGGACCCCATTTTTCCTAGACTTTCTTCTGCTGCTTATACTTGGGCAGCCCTTGCTGACTGTTACTTGTCAGTCACAACTGCAGATTGACTTTACCTCACCTAATCCCATCCCTTTGTGCTTGGACAGTGTCTCTATATTCTTTCTGAGGATCTGTGTCTGCTTCAGCCTCTGGTATGCTTCCTTTTTATGTCTGAGTTTTGTTAGAAGCTCCTTATCCATCCATGCAGACCTCCTTCCATCTTTGCTTGATTTCCTACTTGCTGGGATGAACTGTTGTTGAGGTTGGAGGAAGTGACCCTTGAATATCAGACAGTTCTCTTGGACATCTGTTTCCTCCATGGCCATATCCCATGAGATTCTTCAAAGCAGGTTCCCGAAGAGGCCAAAGTCTACTCTCCTGAATCCAGGACTACTGTCCTGCATGTTTCCAATGCTCTCTTCTCTCATAATCCTGCATTTCACCACTTTGAATTTGCTGCAGCAAAGACCATCCTCAACTTTAACATATGTCACCAGATCCCTAAAGAATTAGAGCTGTGTACCCCGAAGTCTTCACAGCACAGAGTGGTTTCAGGCTTGTGTTGAAGTCGTGCTCACCAAACTCTGACTTCTAGAGTGAGCACAAGCAGAATCATTTCATGTGTTTGTGTGCCTGTGTACTTTGTCTTGTACTTGTTATACCTGTATTGCAGAATTATTTGGCAACTTCTCTAAATCACAAGCACAATCTCAAAGAGTGAGTCCGGGTGGTGTTTTACCTGTTGCATTATAATTTGGTGATTCTCTTGGTCTCTTCCTTTCCCGTATTTTGACTGTTTGAGACCATGAAAGAAATGGGTGGATCAAATCCGAATTCACCTAAAAATGCCCATGAACCTTGAATATAATGCCCAGAGTAATGTACTTGTACAGCAGAAAAGAGATTTAAAAATCATATCTGTGGGTTATTCTAGACCATCTGATAAAATCATCCTGTTTTGAGGGAAAATCAACTCAGCAAATGTAAATAAATTGCTAGACCCAACAAAACAGGAATGTAACCAGAAAACAAAACAAAACAAAAATCACCAGAAAAAGAGAATAGTGTGAAATACTCTGGGGCAATGATCCTGCTGATTTATTTTACTTCATTTTTTTTTTCTGGTATTATGATTCGGCAATTGCCTGATTCTGTAATTGCCCGATTCTGTAATTGTATATTTCAGGCCAAGGGCCTCCAAAATCTGCCACTCTCATCTATAAAATAATTTGTCTTTTAAAGATTTGAATTATCAATAACACCTTGATATAGGTGTAGAAATGGATATACCTTCATAAATGAGAACTGTTGTTTGAAAAAAGAATTCTCGATCCAAAATCTATAGCAGTTACATAGATGATATACCTTTTACTATCTATATTTATCTATAGAAAACAAAATTACAGTGAAATATACTATGAAATGTATAGTGCTAATGGTATGATTAGTATTGAGATATACAAAAAATAGGAAGCAGAATTGTTAAATTATCAAAAGAGTAAAATTGTATTTTGTAAATCTTGAAATATTTGTGAATTTTAGAATATATTAGAATATATTAATTTTATGTGTTTTTGTATTTGTGTATGTATGAGTGCGCTCATATATGTTATTTATACCCCTCTATTTACCGCATGGCTTCATTTTGGGTCTATGCAATAGCTGCATCTCCTAATAACATATAAATAGTAATGTGACCACAAATATGCATATCAAGTCCAAAGTTTTAGTCTTTGAAAGGTAACTGCACCAGCAAAGCTTGCTGCCTCCAACTTTCAAATTTCCTTGCTCAGAACTGATGTCATAGCATTATTGATCATATTTAAGATGTATATTGCCAAAAAAATATTTTAGCTATACAAGAAATAAGGAGGTCAGGAGTATATTCTGAATTGGTTACTTCATCCTGGAAGGCACTCTTGGAGGACAATTTGGGGCTATAATGGACGGAAAACTACATCCAAGCTTGTTTTATGCATTAGAACATTGGCAGATCCTTTGACGTATAAAGAGGGGAGCAATAAATGAGAACAGGAAAGTGATTTTAATCTTTATACATGGCAATGGTGAGCCTGATACAGGAGTACCATGTCCTGTTCTGGTATCAATATTTTTTAAAGGATGTTGGAACAATAGTACAGAAAGGAATCATAAAATGCCCTACAGAGACTGCACAATCTCTAAGAGATAATTTGATTATAGAGTGTAAGTACCTTCAGGGGAAAAATATAGAACAGTGAACCAATGACTGGGAGCTGCAGATAGACAAGTTAAAATTAAAATGAGGCACAATATTCTTAAAAGTGAGATTGATTAACCACTGGAACAAAGGAAGTGCTTGAATTCTCTTGTATCACAGTCTGCTAATCAAGGCTGAATGCCCTTCTGAAAGTCAAACAAAACTTTCTGGGCTCAGAGAGAAGTTAGTGGGGGAGTCTGAGTGACCTATTAAATACCGTCTGATAGAACAACTAAATTATGTGGTCCTTTTACTACAAGATGCTCTTATGAAGTGAAGCAGTTTATCCATTCTGGACTTCTGCTGGGTAGGCTGATTTCTAAGCTGCATCTCTGAGGGTCCCACACAGCTGATGGGGAGTTTAGAAGACTTCCAGTTTTGTTCTCTGCTGAAGATGACACAAAATTTCTGACTGATTTTGCCGATTCAGAATTAGAATAATATTTGTATAAGACATGTCCAGAAAATTTGGGTATTTCTTATCTTCTCTCAAGGCTGAATATTAGTTGTTTAGTGCATATAATATGATAAAAAAACTATCTTTCATCAGTACATTCTTCAGGAACAGGACAAAATCTTAGAAACCATGAAAAATTTAATGAGAAAACAGGTTGTTCAAAGTTAGGATACTCCTAGACGATATACTAGCATAGACTAACTCTAAAGAAGACTTGGATTCTGATGGTCATTAGGAAAGCCCTGTGATATCTGGTTTGGGAGCCCTATCATAGACTGGGTAGCACTGTGCTACTTACTGTGCAAGCACAGAGAAGCGTCCGGCCTTCCTAAAGAGATCTTATATCTCATTAAGTAAGACTCTATATAAAGCCTTGATGCATCATTACATAAAGGGCTTATTGTTTTTTCATGTGACATATTTACTCAAGAGGGCAAATAATTACCCATTAGCAGGTCAATATGACCCATCTGCACACATATCCCTCTTGAAGACTACTTTCATTTCTGTTTATCTGACCCTTTCTCGGACTAAGAGCACGTGTATAGACAGGTGCTATGGACCAGTAAATGCATGGTGAATTGTGTTCCCATAAGTCATGTATCTGAGCCTATTTTGAATCTGCATCTCTCTCTAGCTCAGCACCCGTAATAGAGTTACTCAATTCAAGCAATATACGTTTAAGCATGTTGAAGAGAAACAGTAAAATAAAGCAATGGATGGCAGCAAAACCTACTGTGCATTTATTTACCTTGTCAATCCTGCGCATATATATATGAGATACAGATGAAAAGAGAACTTGCTTGTTGCTAGCTAAATGGTAGACGTAGAAAAGATAGCCATTCATGATAATTCTTCCTCTGTGTGGAGCCAACTTTTCTGTTTAAATAGCTGGGAAGTATATTAAGTACCCACTTTTAACATTTTTCCTTTAAAAAGAAATATTTAGCAAGTTTACTGAACTGTTGCTATAGCATGCCTTGGGGGAGAAGGAAGCGGCTGTCAATAGTTGACTGAACTGAAATGCTTAAAAAATAATGATGAATAACATGTAGAGCTATGGCTGAAAGTGTACCTCACCTTAAGTTTATCAGCAATGGCAAAAAAAAAAATGTTACTAGCCTCTATAGCCATTTGTAAGCCAATGTATAGCCAATGGACAAGACTGATTTTCTTTCTTTTTTTTTTTTTTTTAGCCTAGTCATTAGGAACAAGACCTTTCCAGAGACATGAAGCACTTCCAATATTTCCTGTTAAAATTCAGTCAGGTCCTCTACCTTTCCTGTTCCACAAAGGACAGAAGAATACTCGTTACCCTTTAAATTAGTTTGTTATATATATATATATTTTTAAATCTGTACAGTTCCAGATTCATCTTTTTTTATGTACAGTGCCTAAATACTGTTCTGTGGATGATTTCTGATCTCTGATCCTGTTCTTATTTTAATCATCATAGGCTTTTCAAAATCAAGTTTATCCCAGCTGCCTTGTTTCAGACATCATTCTACAATTATTAAATTAGTTAGCACACACTGAGTAAAAAGAACTCACTGGAGATATTGCTGGACTATATTCTATCAAGTATGCTGTATTTTCAAAGCATTACAATTTGAAATTTAACTTCATGACTACACTTGACCTAAATAGGAAACCCATGTAGTTGGTGTCCTCAGTTACTATTTTAAAATGCATGAATCTTTCTCTAAACTCTTTAAAGAAAAATTCTCAGTAGTTGATCGTGCAGGATTGGATCTTAAATTTCAGTATGGATATGAAAGATAAGAGTAAAATCAATTATGGTAATGGGGAAATGGAGTTTGGATTATTTACAGAGCTATAAATCTCTCTGTCCCAATCCCATACATCTTTACCTGTTGTCACATGAGCATAGTGGTGTAACAAGATATGTGTGAGAGTTGTGCTGTGCCCTGGGACAAAAGGCAAAAGAGATTTACTGATCTAAATGAGGCTGGGATCATTCAGGTTTGATTCTATCTCTTGAAGAAGCCCAAACATCATGATTTGAAAGATGAAGATGAGTTTTGTAAATACACTTATCAATGCTCCCTGCCTGGACAATTGGGTAGGGAAAGCTGAAAAGACAAGCATTAAGAATGACTTATGTGCTTTCCTTGGTATAATGTTTGTTTTCTTAATTTCAAAGAAAGTCTCTGTTGCAGAAAATATAATTAATTAAATGAGAAAGGACTCGGCTGCATCATTTGGAATGAACTCATTCCTCTCTGAACCTGGAAATCACAAAACTCATTCTATTTTACTTACATAATTGCATAAGATTTTAAGACACTTTTCAAATAAGAAACAACTGGAATTTTCTCTCCTTCATTACAGTCCTGTAATGTGCTGGTAATGATTCAATAAATCCTGTTTTAGAGAAACAAAGAAATTTAGTAAAGGGTATTTGATTCGATTTTTACAGTTTTTTTTTTTTTTACAGTATTTTGAGGAAACACTCTTGTTTCATCATCAATGACTAGCTTGATTTTTAAGACAATTATTATTATGGGAGATATTCTGTATTTTACATACACACATATTTATATACAGATATGTGTCTATTACACCCTCTCAGAAATAAAGATACTGGCTTGTGTCACATACAGTCACAGTGAAGATGAATGGGTGAAAGTGATTTATACCAAATATGCCCCCTTTGCTTTCTTTGGAATACTCATTGCATTTCGGTTTCTTATTCTCTTGACCAGAGACTGTTAACATCATTGAAGTACTCTGTTTTCCACAAATAGAGGCCAAAATGAGAAAATCAAACTCATTTTATTTTATGATCCAAGTCTGGATTTGAATTTAGGTTTCAAGAAAGACAAGAATGTAATGCTAATATTCTCTTTCATCCAATTGTCTTATTGCTTTTTGTTTCAGATTAGCTATCTCATATCTTACTCACAGATTTATATTATATATTTAGGTCACTTCCAGAGTTTTACATCTGGAAATAAAATTCTGCTATAAAGCAGCAGCAATCATAGGAAAGCCTATTTTAATGTGACAACATAAAAGCTGCATACATTATTTTAGGTTCGGAGATAAAATGAAGGCTAGTGTTGTGAATCTGTGCTACAAGAACAAATCAGGAAGTTACAGCTTGTTCTGGTGTCAAATGAAACAACAAAATAGACAACTGAGCTGAGGATTTCCATTTCAATTTTGAGGGAGCTTTTCCATTTCAATATATATGGAAAATTCATGGCTTTCCTTCCTTTGTTGTGACGTTAGCCTAGCCTGAATGATTAAGGGCATTGTAAGAGTTAAAAGAATAGGATATTTATTCATTAATTTATGATAATTTTATTAAGCTAATGTGCAGACATCAGTAAGAAATAGGTTTCAGACATTTCTGCATGCTTATTTGATATTTTATGTTAAGTACACCTGCTCACCATATTGAGGTGTAGTGGGATTCACCTTATGAGATGTACTGCTGAAATTCCAGGCTACTACACTGGAAGAGTAAAACTTATTTGTCTAAAACTAGATTTATCGAATCATTACCAAAACATTATGAGACTAACAAAGGCTGAGACAGAATATGCCACCTAAAAATAGGACCATGTCTCCTAGTCAATCTAATCTGTGCATCTCTTTGAAAATAAAACAGTTCTTAATCATAAGATGTTATGTCTATACTGACATTAATAAAAAACACATTCTTCTTGAACCACGTATGTGTTGACCAGTAAATGTGCCAGATAATAGCATTGCTTTTATATTCAGAAGGCAGAATATATATTTTGTTTGAATATATTGGTTTAGCAAATATTTTATTTTTATAGTTATGAGTAAATGCGATGAGGAGAATAGTCAAACATAATTCAGTTTGCCACAGCCATAGGTTTTGGAGCCATTTAAATGTATTTTTTATGTATATATTTTTCCCCTATACTTAAATATTTTAACATTTATAACAGCTACATTTAGGTGAGCTAGAGTTTATATTAAAAGCAAGAATCTTCAAAAATGCTTTCACCTTTTCCAAGAAGAGTAGACCTTTTCTGCTTTAAAAGATGTAGAAAAAGGTAATATTTAAATTGTGATTTATTGATAATGGTCCATTGCACAACCTGAATAATATGTATTTTATACGTTCTAGTTATTAGGGTGAAGATAAGTGACTTCAAAATGTGTTTATGAAAGCTTTTGTAGATAAACATGAAACAGTATAGCATTAAAGAAGCTCTGAGACTGCTGGGGTGAGATGTACATTCTCTTTTGTGTGTTTCTCGACTTGTGCCTATAAGAAAGTTTCTCTTCAAAGATTTTATTGCAGCCATAGCCATAAGCATATATACTCACTGCATAGCTGTGTAGCATGATCTATTAAATGAGTTTATGTTGTGGAAATAACATATTCCTTGGTGTGAACAATTTCCTTAGGCTTGTGCATTCCTGTGAACCAACATGTAAAGAAACCAAACCAAACCAAACCAAAGGAGTTTCCTCTTTGGCTAACCTCACAGTTTACAGGTACTAATAATTAAAATACAACTGGATAAATCTACTTTCAGTCCAGACCCACTTCTGTGGTGATGTGCTGATGTCTTACCCTAAAAACCAGAAGTGTCTCAGCATCCCCTGACTATTTCTGTGTTTCCTATCTCACAGAATAAGTAAGGAGAAGGGAAGCCATACTCCGCTCCCTAAATAGCGGCCTCTGGATTTCTAATATGCCAGTTAAGATCCAAATAGAACAGGAGATAACACCGAGGCATTCACAGGTCCTTAGGCCTGTCATTTTAAACCGAGATGAAGGTATTATGAGCTAGCACAAGCAGGTGATTCAGTGATTAAAATGATCCTAGAGTAGGTGGCACTCAACAGCACATAAAACCCTGTACCTCAATGATTCAGGAAGGAGAACCAATTAAACTACTTAGTGAGAGTGTAAGACAGAATATTAAAGTTTTAAAGCTATGACTAGAGTCCCTCCATCACTCCTTCAGTTTGTTTGTTTGTTTTGTGGCAAAATTTGAAAGGTAGAGAGAGTTTAGAGGTGAATTGCAGAAGATTTTCTGTGAAACCTGGGCCTTGTAGGGAAGTTAGAGATCCCAACTACTTTGTGGACTGTGTTCATTACAATTCTATCTATATAAAAAAGTTCTTTTCAAAAAGCAACTGAAAAATCATGGCTATATGTGACGTTCTGAATTTATATTGAAATAATTGTGTTAAAAAGGACTTTTTAATTCAACCTAATCAATCAGTTAAAATCTCTTAGGTTTTTAAAATAAGGCAGAAAATTGAAATCACAGTTTTTTTCCTGCTACCTATCATATTTAAAGAACTAAAATACATTTGTTTTTGCATTTCACTTCTTCTTCAGCTATGTTCAGAAAGAACACAGAAAAGAAAGAGAAAAAGTAGAGGTAGAATATTTTGAAAAAGACTATGTTTGAAATTCAGATGGAAACATATGCCTGCTTTTTCTGTTGGAAAATTTCATTGTTTCCTGTCATGTAGGCTGTGACCCTATAAAAATTTATCTCATTAACCAACAGTGATAGTTTTGCTGATGGCAGCCTACAGCAGGAACACTAAGCAACACTAGTAATCATTCCTGAAGGACAAGAATAATTAGTACTCTTGTGGTCTCACTTGTACCCATCTAATTCTTTATTTAGATTAAAATGGCACTCATTCTGTTCCTTCTTTTCCTTTCCTCTCTTTTAACAGTCATTAAAAGAGCATCTCATAGCATAGTTGTGTCTAGGCATACTATATAAAGGATATCTGGCAGACTGACAATAACATGATTGCAAAGAACACTGTTCTCATTGCTGCATCAATAGCACACTAGCAGTTCTTTGGTGAGAATGAGGTCTATGACTGTAGTACATGAAAATGGCTTTGTTAAATCCCACAGAAATTGGTAGAAGCCACCTTCTGTTCAATAAATGGTCTTGTCTGTAATCTCTGTTTTTGCTTTAGCAATCAGCTTTCCCCTTGTATGGTATTGCTGGGGCCTAACTCAAATTATATGCCTGAGTACAAAGGGGAAGTGGGTCAGGGCCAACACATTCTCAATTTCAGTAGCAAACTCAGTCTCCTTGACTTCTTTAATCCTCCCAAATCTTTCTATTTAAATACAATGTGTGCAACAAGAATATTGGTTTTTGCAGTATTTGAGAGGACTCTAGAGGATCTCTGATTTATATTTGTCCCTGTTTTTATTCTGACCTTAATGCCATATTTTATTATATTCTAAGCTTACTACATATGTCAAATGATTTGCCTTCATGCTTGGAGAAAACATGTATGCATGCATGTTCCTGCTTATTTTTTAGAACTTCTGTATTTTTTTCTTATGTGTCTTTAGAACATACTTTCTTTGCATGCAGCTGTACTTAACGCTATTGCAGGAGTGGCTTTTCACTTCACGTTACAAGGATTCCGTAGAGCAGCAAGTGCACTGCATCCAGATACTGTGTGTTGGCTTATGCTATAGTTGGTTTATGCCACAGTAACCAGTGGCAGCCCTTGACCTCAGATTCTTTGTTAATACTTCTTGGCATCTTCCAGACTCATAGGCTAACCTGTAAGGAAAAATAAATCAATAATGTACTGTGCACTGTACACAGTAGACCCAAAAGACACAAATAAATGTTTGGCTCTTTAAGTTAGAGATCTTTTTTTTCCATCTTAACCAGGAAATATTAACACAGCAAATGCTTTTCTGCAAGAGAACTATTCTTCTTTCTAATAAATATTCTGGGAATAGTATTATACATTTTGCATGCTTGAATTCCTCCAGTTATAAATCATCAATGTTCCATATGGCACAGGCACTTTTTGAACTGTATACCCATTGGAAAAATCTTTACATTGTTTTTTGGAATGCTTTTCCCTTGTCCCCTACATTTATAAATCATACTGTCACCATCAGAATTTGTTTATTTTCCAAATGCTTGTCTGCAGCAAGAGGAGGTAAAACAACAACAACAGAACAATCTTTTTTATACTTTTACAATATAAACTGGCACAACTGATGGAAAACTTACATTGTATTAATGATGCAGCTATGTTTTCAGATAGTCTGTGCTGCTATTGAATGCCTTTCCTCAAAGCAAGTGCAAAAAGCATTTGAACTCTTACCTAAAAATAGTGGCTTTTACTGGAAGTTATAAGATGCTATAGAGACAATGGAGAGTGCAGGAAGCTGGTGGGCTGCATTGGCCTATATGCAACCACGGAGGATGTTATCAATAGCAACCTGGGTGGATCTGGTTCAACCCCAGGTCAATAGGCACTTAGGTCAATCACAACCCCTGCCAGGTTTAAGCAAATGACCTTCAGGATGCTGCATAATAGAAAACCTTTCAATGTTACTTTAAAAAGAAGAAAGAAAAAAAAAAGGTCTTAATTGATTATTATTTTAATCCAACATTTTGCATTTAATAAAATGCTCAGATGGCAGATTGACTTTTGCCATAATTATTATTTTTCCATGCTTAGAAAGGGATATGTGGATTGAAAGGTCAATTCCATAATAGTTTCTGCTTGCAACTCAATATATGCTTCACCGTGCGTGCACTATGGTGTTTCTTCTACAGAGAAACTTGCCTGAGCACATCTGCATTTCCAGCTCTTCCTGCTGCAGACTCCTCTGATTTCTCAATATATGAGACACAATGCATACAACTGTCATTGCTTTGTTCATTTTCTCAAGTATAACCTATCTTACTGCTGAAAGTGGTAGAAGAGATAGACTTAATGATTTTATTATCTCACATTCTTGCATGTTCATCATCTAAAGAAATAGCATGGCAAGAATAGATGGCAAATAGCAAAATCATTACAAAAAAAATCTTATTACACTAGTCAGAGATTCTTTAGGCTGAGAAGACTGTTTTTCATGCAAGTCATAGACCTCAAAGTACTCTGTAGTATATAAAGAAATCAAAACCATTTTGTGATCCAATGAGATCCATCTTCATGTTACATTTCTGAACACCTAAAAGGACTGCAGGTGCTCTGTGTCTTTCCCACAATGATTTACCATCATGAGCACAAGCATGTGAACCCAGTTACTTTCTAGCAACCTCTAATCACCAGCAGCAAGTGATTATTTGCATGAGCAATCTCACTAAAGTTAATAGAGCCACCACTCACAGGTAGGCCTGGGAGCTTTGTGGTCCAAAGGGAGCAGAAGGTGAGATACATAAAAGCGTAAGGCCTGAAACCATGTAGGGAGTAGGTTGTCAATTGATTCCATCAATTAAATAAATACTCTTTTCTCCAACTCTGTCTTTTGCTTGTGTGCTGGGATGTGGACACTCTCATCTTTGGTGACTGCCATGAAAAACTATTATCTTTGCTTTCTGGGAAAGCAAAACACCCCAAAGTTCTAAACTTTTGAAGGTAGTTGAAAAGATCCTCACAATTCCAAAAGAAAATCAGAAGAACAAAACCTCAGAAATCAATGGGGAGAAAGTCACGGTTTGATTCAAAAACCTCACCCTAATATCTTTAATATTGAGATGGGAGTAGTCGCACAGCAGGTACATTCTTTTATTTCAATGTTATAAAAAGTAATGGCTGTATTAACAGAATGTGGTGTCTGAGATCTACCAAAAAATATTGTCAGTTCAGGAAGAAGTTTTTTGGGCTGTAAGAAAAATAAAACAAACAAAAAATAAAACAGGTAGTGGGAAAATAACAGAGAGCAGTATAGAATTCATTGTCTGCCTGTAACTGGAGACCTTTCAGTAGTTCCTAATCAAACTGACCACAGTAGCTGAGCTCAAATTTAAATATTATTCCTAGAGAATCTTACTCTGACTGTATTGCACTGTAGCTAATGAAGGTCACATCAGCTGCAGAGACCAGCATCAGACTATTTGTTCAGCAAGCTCCATACTGGCTGTTGTTTTACTTCTTTACTTCACAATTCTGTTTTTTTTTTTTTTTTTTTTTTTTTTTTTTTTTTTCAGCTTTTGATGTTGCTTTTTTTTTTTTTTTGGAGGCTCTTTTTGGCATGGTATTTATTGGGCACAAAATTCTGGAAGAGTTTGTCTTTCTTATCTGAGATTTCAAAGCTTCCCCATAGTTGGTGATTTTTTACCCATATCTTGTTTATCAGGTCTCTTTTATGTTCTTTATTTTCTTGATGGATGCAGGCTCTTGCATTAGAGCCTGGAGAAGTGAGAAAAAAAAAAAAAAAAAAAAAAAAGAGATTCTCTTGAGGGTATGGAGAATACTTAGAAATATATATACCCAATAATCAGAAATATAATATGGATTATAATTTTGGTTCAAAGGTTGCATTACCTATCTTGAGTAAGGTGATTTACACCTGCACCTTGCAGATTTACCTTGTTGAAAATGATATAGTAATATTATGACACTCATTTACAGATAGTGTCTGTATCAGTACTTTAGAGGACTGGATTTCTCCGACTACATTTACTTCCTTTCCTGAAATATGCTGTGAATATTGTGTGCCATTGTTATAGGTAATCTGATCCATAGTTGCTTCAGATTAGCTGGCACTTATTTACAAATGGCAAGAGAACTTGGGCTCACAGTACACCCTGGTGCTTGTATAATATAGCCTTCCGTCTGAATCAGAGAACAGGTTCTTCTTTTTATTAAACAGTTTCTCTTGTTTGCTCTCTGCAGAACAACTTCACAGCTGTGATTCTATCTGTGGCTGGATAGAAGTCTGTTCTGTCGGATAAATAAATGGCCAGGCCTGAATAGCCCTTTTGTGTTCAAGAACTCTTCTGGGTGGAATATGGAACAGATTTTGAACAGGAAAGGAAAGTATTTCAGGCCAGATGGTTAATCTGATGGAGCAATATTCTGACAGAAGGAAAGGGCAGTATTGTGTAGTTTTGCAGTATTAAAAGGGACACAGAAAAAGCCCCTCCACTAAGTTAATGGAGATCCGTGATTGTGCTGGACTCTGGGGTAATATGACAATTCCTAATAATATGTAATGGAAAATTGCTAATGCAGTATGATAAAATTTTCATGCTGTTTCACTGTTTCAGCATTTCCTGAGTGGAAAGAATGTCTCAGATTCATATTCTTGAAAACAACTCCTTATTAAGTGAATGAAGTCTCTACATGTATCCACACATGTGATCTGGATCTGGTAAGCTTAATCTCTTTTCTTGTTTCTTCATGTGATGAGTTTCATCTGTATGAAATTGTGGAGAGAGTCTTCAGTTTGAATTTCAAGGCTCGAAAGGATTGATGCATTCCATGAAGAAGGTGAAACTATCAGCTAATATTACAGTGTGTCTAAATTTGTGGCCATATGTTGCCATTTATAATACTAGATCAGGTGTCAGCAGTGTCAGCAGCTTAAAGGAGGGCAAAACCCAGTATACAGGCCAAGTTAGAGTGTCAAATAAAAGTTTTAAGGAGGCCACAACATCTAGATCAAGGCAGCAACTGCTCACTGGGATCTGCGACTCTCAAGGGCTGATATACTGCTGCTAAGACACTTGTATTTTCTGAGAGGCAGTGTCTTATTTCTCACTGTGTTTCTACTGGCCTATTTAATGTCTAAATTGAGAAAGTAAAGTCTTGTCCTCGGAAGATTGCCAAGTTCTGCATCAGAGAGTGGTCCTTGGGAAACATGGGCCAAGGTGCTTTATTAGTTTAGAAAGTGAATGTAAAGTTGAAAATGAAATACATGAGTAGCAGGCTTCATTATAGCATTGTAAAAGAAACTTGGTGAGATCTTTACAGATTGTGTTCAGCGTATGCCTGTGCTGAGTACCCAAGAAAGGGATTTATTTACAGTGTACTTAGGTAGTTTGTGGGAGTTTCAGCTAATCTCTTTAAATATGATGTATGATCTAGAAGGCAGAAGTCATTTTACATGCACTATGATGACACTCATTAAAAAAATGAATTTTACTGCTTCATTTCAGGGTCTTACACCTAGGCCTGCAAGTCATGTTTTTTTGATGTGTGAAGTGAATCATCTGAATAAGAACTGGACAAGAATCTTCTGTGGAAAGGAATTTGTTAGGAGTACAAATACAACTTAAATATGAAAAAACAAAAAGATGAAGGGAAACCTGGAGATCTAGATATTATACTTCTACAGCATTTGGAATCCTCTCAGTCTTTGAGTTTGTACTTATTAAAAGAAATAGGGATAGGTGAGCAAATGTTAGCTTGTTATCTCTTTTTTTAGATTATGCTTCAACTTGTCAGAGTATTTAACTTTGACTGAAACAAACGGGGATTTTCTTTTCCAAGTCTCAAAGATAGATAGATAGCTTACACATTAACACAGTTATTTGCAGACTTGTATCATTTAGGTTGGATTTCAAGATAATTCAATGTGGAAGGGACCTTAGGAGGTCTGTAGTTTGTAGGATGAGCTACAAACAAACCAGGCTGCTTATGTTTTTATCTTGTCAGATAAAGACTTCCAAGGATGCAAATTAAGCAACTTCTCTTGGGTGACCTGCCTCATTACTTGATTATCCTTGTGGAGAAAATGAACCTCTCCTTTTTACCTCTTTGAAGATCATGCTACAAGGCTATAGGGACAATCTTAAATTTATGCTTATAGGGATAATTTTCAGTTTATGCTTGTCTCTTTTTATTCCCCTGCCATGCTCCACTGTGAAGATCTTGGAACCACCTTCTTGGTAACATCTCTGTAGACACCGGCAGGCTGCTATTGGATCTCACTGAAGCCACATCTTTACCATGCTGACCAAGCCAGGTTCCTTCTGCCTTGCTAGTCAGTGCAAATGCCCCCAGCCTGTGACTGTTGTGGTGGTGCTGAACTGAACTTGCTTCATTTTGGAAACCTGTGTCTTGTATTGCAGTGGCCAAAATAACACAGTCTTGCTACAGTAAAAGCAAAAGACATACACCCCTCTCCCCTCATTAATAAATGCTATGTGCCTTTGTCAGGCCATAAATATTTCGTCAGGTAAACACACTAGCATGATCATTTACAGAAATTGCTCTACTGATTCTGGAAGAATAACTCCTCTGAGATGTTATCCACCAATAACATCCTGCAATCAATCTAACAATCAGAGTTATTAAGCAGCTAAATTTGTGTGCAACTTACAATTCTTAATATATCAATAAAAAAAAAAAAAAAGCCCTTAAAAAGCCCTTTCATTGGGAAATCCAATAAAAAATGAATATGGAAGTATATAAGCATAATACAGCCCAGATGATAGATTTTGGTTTTGGGACCTTCCTTCCACAAATCTATTTTGTGGATTATAAAGGACTGCCTACAGTAAAGGTTGTATTCTAATATGAATGAAATGAAAGTTCAGTTGTCTTTATATTTGGTTAGGTCTCACTTCTAGTGTCAACCGGATGAGCTGTAGGTGTATGCAGTGCCTCAAAGGCTTTACTCAAGGGCCTGCAAGAATCACTCTATAGATGTTTGGGCCACCATAGAAATTTTAATGAAAAACTATATCCTTAGACATCTATAAGATTCTACAAGATGCTTTTGTCTTCTTCAGTATACAATGACAATTTATTATTTTCTTCTGGCTGTGCAGGTTTCAGAGTAACTTCTTTGAACATGCTATTATAGCCATGGGACTTTATCTGTAGGATTCATTTCCAGTAGATTTAACCTGTATTTGTTTGGGTTTGAAAATGTAGAGTATTTTCAGGCTGGTATTGTTTGTAGAATATATTAATTACATTATTAATGATTTATACTTGAGGCAATATTACTATTAGAAACCATTCTATGAAGTCCCTATAGCCTTGTAGCATGATCTTCAAAGAGGAAAAAAATGCAATATATCTAATGTAATTATCAGTAGAAATCCTTTAAGTGCTGCCTGGTTTACCAGGTAAGAGATTATTGTGCTATTGGAGCCTTGGGGAACTGGAGATAATTGCATGGTCAAAATGTTTCTGATCTTGGATAAGCAGTTAATTTATTATTATAAGTTAATTTATTAAACACTTTAGCAGTTGTTTAATGAGCTGTCTAAAGAAGAGAGATGAATGCTACTGGCAGCAAAATATTAATAAATTCTGTGTACTGAAAAGATTTTATGCTGTTGAGGCCTTTAGCTTCGGGGTAAGGGTTTTTATGTTCTCATGTGAATTTCTGTCACTGCTACATCCTTTCAAACACAAGACAATAGAACTTAAATCGCGAATAGCAATAGGACATTGTTTTATGCATTTCTGTGACAAGGGTCTCAGTGTGCTTCAGTACAGAGGTTTTTGACACTAACTGGATCAAGTATATCAGCAGTGTCGATGTTTCTATTCTGAAAAGGCAGTTTTAGAGCAGTTTAAAAATATTGGAAAACCCCAACATCTTTACAAAATGGCTTGCTTATATTTCTATATCTCCAGGTAGATGAAGCATTTGATTTGCCAGACATGAATAGACATTCAGAATGGAGGTGTGTTATCTTGTGAATGGCAGGGATCCATATGGCTTCTTTAAGAGAAAACATAAAAACCTGGCAGGGGCTTTTCAGAAAAAATATTTTCCCCTGATAGTCTAAAACTCCTTTCTGTAACAGTGGAATGCCTGATTAATAGGAGTTGTTGTTGCTGCCTCGACGTGATAGGGGAATGCAGTATATTGGATTTAAAAAGAGAGAGGCAACCTGCACTCTTTGAGGAGTCCTACGACAGGTATTTAACCTGTAACTAAAGCATAAAATATTGACTATTTTGAGAGAGGGTATTTCATGCCTTGGTATATGAGAATATGCCTAGCATCACTCTTAGTTACACTTCAATTCTACTATAAATTATGTTATTATCTTAATATTTTTATAGATTAGACACTTTTCTGGAACCTGGCTGTTCTGTTAACAACAGGAATAACTTGCAGTAGAAAACTCCGTAATTTAAATGCGGTTGAGTGAAAAGGTTTTACTAATATCAGACTGATGCATCAGCCTTTCATTTTTAAACAATTCTCTACAATTATTCTGTTATGAAAAAAAAGGAACACACACTCCATCTAATTCATCTGAACTAGTCATTTCATTTGCTTTCATTATGTCATATTTCTGCTCGTCTTTTTTAGAGCAAAATTGTCTTAAATTTTCCTTATCTTCGATTTCTTCCATCATTGTTTCTTTTCTTTATAAACCCTCTATATTTATTGCTGTTGTTTTGTGAGATATGAGAATCAAAGATAATAATATGGTAATCACCTTTGACATATTATCAGTAAAAAAGCAAGTGATACATACCACTAAGTGCAAGAGTAAGTTGAATGAAGAGACTTAATCTGTGTGCCGCCACGTGGATGTAATGGCAAGTAGATCAGAGATTACAAGAAAAGCCAGCAGTATTGGCTAATGCTTTCTAAGCCTAAAATTCCATCCATCAGTGACCAGGATTTCTGATAGTCCACAGTGATAGATCTATGATCACATCAAGATTTTGGGGTTTTAATGTTTTATTGGTTTTGGAGCTTTTGGTAAAAAAAATTAAATAATTGCTGCAGTGCTGAAATATTTAGGTTGATACACACAAAAATATTTTTATTATTTACATTTGTTTATATGTATTATATATATGATTGTTTTTGTAGCAAAAATGATGTAAAAATCACATAAATTCCATATTATACATTTTCTGATGTAGTCAGTACTTACACAGTAATACAGTAACATAGTATTCACAACAGATTTCCTGTATGCCTTTTTCTTGCTTGAGTGACACAGAATGGCTGAGGTGAAGGGACTTCTGAAGAACATCTAGTCTAAAATGTCTAGTAAAACATATCTTTGAATCTTTTCCAGGGCTAGTCATATTGCTATGAATAAGTACAATTTTTCATGGTTCGGATATCTAAGCATTGCTTCCCTCATCTTTCCTGACATAAACAAGTGGAGATTTGGATATTTGACAGTTATTAAATGCTTTCTATTTATCTGCAGACATGACTGTTCAATGAATTGTTGTCAAATTCCAGCCTCAAGATCCAAAAGCATAAATCCCAAATCTTCCTAGATAAACAAAGGCTGTGATCACAGCTAAGCTGCAAAGTTCTGTAAGTATTTAGCCAAGTACACATAACTCCGCTACACTGTTCTGGGAGATGGCAGTGTGTTATGGCTTTAATCATGGGGATGTTCCCATTTCAACTTCAACCAAAACCAGCAATACAAAATATTTTGTTGAAACTGGATGGATTGCATATTTTACTGGGGGAAAAAAAAAGGATGCCTGAGACCACACCAACTTTCATATTGAAAATTTTACTTTTGGTACAGTTTCCAAGTTTGGAGTTAGGTTAATACAAGAATAGGTTACTCTAGAGTACTATTTTTATTTGTATTTTCAATGCTGACTAGTATTCCAAACAAGTTTGAATCCTGAAAATTAAATAAATTTTAACATGAGTTTATATTCATCTGAGAGGCTGTGAAATTGATAGGGAGCAGAAATCTCAGAGAACATATGTGATGCTATGTGACTCAGGCAACCAGTGAAATAGCACAGCACTGCACAAATGCCATAGAAAGCTGCTTTAAAGGGTGAAGGGTGACAATAAACTCTCAGTAAAGAGGTAGTAAATCAGAAAGTGCATAGATTTCATGATATATCAAAAAAAAGACAAGCTCTGAGGTCCCAGATAGACATTTGATAACATCCTGTATAATATTGCCTATAATTATAAAATATGAGACAATGGGGGGGACATTATAAAATATGTGGGACTGACCATTGATCTAATGCTTATGATGACAGTGATATTATTACTGTGTATACCAGGTGGAGGCATATTCAGCATTTGGAGTAAGATTAGAAGTCTTAGTAAAAATGTAAGGTAAGCAATAGTAGTTCTAGGAAGCACTTTCCTTTTACAGCTTTATTAATTACTCCATATCTAATCATTGCAATTTGAAAATTCATAAATATTCATAAATACTCATTCATAAATCATTTCTAATTTTGGCTCAAATATTTTCACCTGCATCTTGAATCATTAAAAGTATAATTTTGTCAAAAGCAAAAGAATTATAGGGACATTTACAGGCCTTACTTTATATTTTACTTTTTAAAAAAATTTTGGCAAGTATTTTCCAAAAATTCTCCATGTATGATATTGATTTATTTTGATACCAAACAAAGCGCTTCAAGACATTATTGCTACATTGTGAAAGATTAATTTTTCAGTCTCCTAAAAATATCTGTTTATTCTGTGGGATTAAAATATATTTTGGAATTCCTTTTTCATGGAAATGCAATTATTTGAACAGATCTATCTGGATTCTAGATACCATGAGCCATCCTAAGTACTGCTTGACTTTTACAACACTTTCTAAATGATGATATACTTTATCTTCACTTACATTAGTCTTTAACTGCTTGGATTACATGGTATTTTGAAAAAAATTCACATAAACAAACAAAACCAAAACCTTTGTGATGATCTATCTTTCTGTTTACTTAGCTGAGGACACAGTTATTGCCTCATTATACTCTCCTTCCATCCAAAGCGAATCCAATATCTTTAAGATATTCATTTCAACAAGATGAACTGTTCTCATTTTGATTAGTTAAGCGGTAAGTGATGCTTCTACCTAGGTCTAGGAATGTACTTAGATTAGACCACAAGTAAAGAAAATTTGATTTTTTAGGAGCTGTAGTAGGTAAATGACAATTTGTCTTTCTTCCCAAAAAATCCCATTTGCTTTTGACTATTATTTTGTTTTTATTTTTGGAGCCTTTAAAATTTTCAGGACTTGATTTCTGTTTGCTTATGAGACAAGAATTTTTTTATTGATGCTGACAAATTGGTTGTTCCCCAGAATTGTATGTTTAGAATTGTCCTTTACAGAGAAAAAAGATCTGTCTTTATTCAGTGCTGTTAGCATCCCCAGTAACCCTGATGGTTTGTGCAGAAGAGTTGTAATAGGATGACACCTACCTCTGATTTTGTCTGGCATCTTTATAACAATGTGTCATTTGTCACATCTGTTTGATCATGCAGACCTACCAGAGTATCAACAATGTGGGTGAAGACAAAAGGTATCAGATTAAGAAATGATTTGTCTTCACTGCCAGACTTGCTTCCGTCTACGGATGTTATAGAGAACAATGCAGCAGAGTTTAATTGTAATAAATGAAACAAGAATGAAACAAGTACATACACTTCTGTACTGATATTTCAGAAGCTTTTTTGACTTATTGCTCTCTGACCTCCAAACCTAACTCCTTTTTTTTGAAAGTGGTTTTTGGCTCTGGACAGACACATATTTAAAGGTTTAGAAAGATTTGGAGATACAGAATAACACTCTATAAGAATGCCATTTATAGATACTTTAATTTTACTCATGTACTGCTTCCCTAGTTTCAAAGCACTTGAAAAATCTTGCCTGCATTCAGGATACAATTGCCCTCTTGTGAGGGCAAGAGAGTGCAAAAAACTCTTACAGGCACACTTAGCAGTTTCCATTTTTTTCTGTGTCCTTGCATGGCAACATCCTTGCGATGATCTGATGCTCCAACTGAAACATAAGTGCCAATGCTCCATCTTGTCACATATAGGATTATTTTTCTTCTTCTATATTATGCATTTTTTTCTTAATGTGAGCTGACATATTTATAAAAGGAAAGAGCCCTCAGGCTAAGCTACCAGCCAGAGAAGGTGATTGTGAGTGTCTGCAGCCAAGTCCCTCCAGTCTCCACTCTTGCCAAAAACAACACAGCCCAGAAATATGAAGGCACCCCGATTTGCCCTTCAGAAAGCTTTTAAAACCTTCCTCAGCCTTTTACATCAAGTTAAGGATACCCCTAACATTATCACAGAGGCAAAAAGCCACAGCTTGAGGTTTGCAAGACAGAACATTTCAATTACTTTTAGGCATCCTGCCATGCAGCATTCACAAGTTCAAGTTAAACACCTGGGCTCTCCATAGGTTACATAAAGGGAGATGAGTGCATAAAAACAAAACAGGCAGTTGCTAGCAAGTGTTAGCTCATTGCTGCATAATACTGAAGGGGTAGGCACAGCTTTATACAAACCATGCAAAAATTTAGGAGTATACCTCATGTTCAGAGAGCCTCATGGTTGCCAACCCTGCCAAACCTACAGCCGGGTGTCTAATTCAGGTCAGATTTTTCTTTCAAAAAGAAAGGAGCAAAGTGAGGAAGAATATATTTACCTACAAAAAAAAATCTTGCAAGTAATACATCACACAGGAACGAGAGCAACTGGGGAGCTGTAGTTTCAAATTCTGCATAGGAACAAGAGATTGATGCCAGTGATTTTTCTTTACTTTCCTGTTTCTATGAAGCGAAATTATGTGCCTGGATTGTCATTTTTGACCTCACCTCCCTGAGCCCTGTTCTCTAGATGGTGAGGATGGTGACTTTAAGAACAGGCTAAAAATGGAGCTGTCAGGAGTAGAATGTAATCCTCTCTGGATATTTCAGAGAAATGTAAGCTGTTGATTATTACCTAATTAGAGAAGATGGAAAGGAAAAAAAAGAAGCCCGCCTGGATTACATACTTCATGTGCTTAAATTATTCCTGATCTGAACTGCAGGTTTGTGTTCCACAGTAAAATCTGGAGTGCAATAGTAGAGCCTGAATTCTGGTTTTACAATCTCCTTGTAGCAGCTGCCACTCAGTCTTTCAAATCTTTGATGTCAGGCTATTGTTCCATTAAGGTGCAGCTCACTGCTTCTTTCAACTCAATCTCTTTTAATCTTGCAAATCAAATAAAGCTCAGTAATGCAGATAATATGTCAAAAATGTCCTTACCTCATTGACATTCCCAGTGGAAGTCTACTTTTGAAATCATTTCTCAGCCAAGTTCAGATATGTTCTGCAAACCATGAAACATCATTGAGAAGTGCTTAGTGTACATCAATAAAAGGGAAAAAGATAGCCAACAGGTATTTTAATAATAGTTAACTGCAGGGTTTTTGTGCAGTGGAATTTAGATGTGCATAAAAATAAAATCAGATTTTGTGTGCATGCTATTATTACTAAATACCACTTCTTTATGAAAAATAATACTAGATCATATTTCTAGTGATATATCAGTGGGCAGAATAATAATTGGCTAAGCCCGCTAGGAAAGTTTTGATGATACAAATAAATGGCTGTTACAGGGCTTTAATCATTGTAGCCTATTATGAAATTTATTCTCAGTGGTAAATATTTTCTTGGCAGATATAAAAAAGATGTCACTCCTGTAAAGTCATGTGCATATTAGAGGTGCTAGCAGTTCTTTTTCTCTGAATGTGTCTCTAGGAAGCCGAATTCAGGTATGAGGAACATTTTAGCGTCTGAATGCACACAGAGGTATCTGAGCTTAGTAGGTGAGGAAGCAGACGAATAACCTGGAGTTCTCTTACCGAACAGTCCTATAATGAGATCAGACATCCACCCTGACGACAGAACACAAATTTTAAGATTCTTTGTTGTCACAAGGCTGCCTTCTGTACTTGGGACTGAAATATCTACAGTTATATTAAAAAAAAAACTTCAAGCAAAGAGGAAATAAATAGACTGTGAGTTATAAAGTCTGGAGAAGGAAAAGACTCATTACATTTAAGCCTTGATAGTGTGGAATTATTAGCAACAGTGTATTTTTTACTTTTATTTTTTGCCTAATTCATTGCTGATTTCAGCTTGCAGATTTCTCTCATCTGCTCTGTGAAAGTTGTCAACCGCCTCACCTTTCTCCCTGTTATTCCAGAATGACACAGAATCACAGAAAGGTTGATGTTGGAAGAGAGTTCTAGAGATTTTTTAGGGACATCTGCTTGGCACAGGGTGGTGGCATAGGGTTGCATCCAGGCAGGTTTTGAATGTCTCCAGAGAAGGTGACTCCACAATACAATATAATCTTTTTTTGAGATTAGATAGGATTTTCATGGAATCTGAAGAAACTAGTCCCCTATAAGTCTCAAAGTCTCATTCCCTAAATTTCCTTTTAGAAACTCAGCTTTTATTCTTTCTTTTTTTTCTGCCATTGTTTCTTTAAATATCTGAACACTTTTCACCAAGCTGCTGTTACAAGCACTGATCCTGCAACTGCTCTTAATTCTTTTTGCTACATCAAAACTACTGGCCAGTAATAATATGCTTTGATGGCAACAACTGTTGGTACACTAGCCCCGAAAAGAAATCTTTAAATTTCTGTATAAATATATTTTTGGAAGGATGAAATCACATCGTCTTCTAGCAAAGAAATTCAAGCAGACATAGTGTTTTTATTTCATTCAGGTATTGTGTAAAATCAGCTTGAAGCGATAAATATACACTCAGTATCTGGTGATCCATCATCCAGTGACATATTCTGCAGTAAAATGTACTTCTAGAAGGGACATAGGAGAACAAAAGCAGGAGTGTAGGGAGGCTTAGCTCAGTGGTAGTAAATCACTTGTAAGTTGTCTCTGGTGGTGTTGCACCTCTGGTGGGGATAAATATAAATGTGCTGCGTGAAAACCTTTCTTCTTCTTTCTCATGCAGAAATTTCAGCCATGCTATTTGTTCTATTTGCACTTTGAGTGCTACATTGACACACACTATTTGCACTTTGAGCAGCTACATTGACACACACTTCTTTGAATATAAATAATGAGTTGAGGTATGATTGTGAAAAAAAACAATACTTAAGATTCTATTTTTTTTCTTTTTTTAAAAAAATTATTTTTTATATTCTTAGAAGTCAGAACAACCCTGAGTAAGAGGAAAGCTTTTCATTTTAGATAGGTCTATGGCCAGTAACTCAGAATTTTAATCATAGAATCATAGAATCATAGAATCATAGAATGCCGAAAGTTGGAAGGGACCTCAGAGGTCATCGAGTCCAACCCCCCTGCTCACGCAGGGTCACCTAGAGCACGTGGCACAGGGCTGCATCCAAGCGGGTTTTAAAGATCTCCAAAGAAGGAGACTCCACAACCTCTCTGGGCAGCCTGTTCCAGTGCTTTGTCACCCTCACAGTGAAGAAATGCTTCCTTAAGTTCCTGTGGAACTTCCGATGCTTCAGTTTGAAGCCATTTCCTCTAGTCCTATCCCTGCCCACCACTGAAAAGAGGCCGCCCCCCTCCTCCTCACTGCCTCCCTTGAGGTATTTATACACGCTGATCAGGTCCCCCCTCAGCCTCCTCTTCTCCAGGCTGAACAGACCCAGCTCTCTCAGCCTTTGCTCATAGGGCAGATGTTCCAGGCCCCTGATCATCCTGGTAGCCCTGCGCTGGACTCTCTCCAGCAGCTCCACATCCCTCTTGTACTGGGGAGCCCAGAACTGGACGCAGTACTCCAGATGTGGCCTCACCAGGGCTGAGTAGAGGGGGATGATCACTTCCCTCGACCTGCTGGAGACGCTTTTCTTAATGCACCCCAGGATCCCGTTGGCCTTCTTGGCCACCAGGGCACACTGCTGCCTCATGGTCAACTTGTCGTCCACCATGACACCCAGGTCCCTCTCTGCGGGACTGCTCTCCAGCAGGTCCACTCCTAATCTGTACTGGTGTCCAGGGTTATTCCTCCCCAAGTGCAGGACCTTGCACTTGCCCTTGTTGAACCTCATGAGGTTTCTCGCCGCCCAGTCCTCCAGTCTGTCCAGGTCCCTCTGGATGGCAGCACAGCCCTCAGGGCTATCAGCTACTCCACCCAGTTTGGTATCGTCGGCAGACTTGCTGAGGGAGCACTCCAGCCCTTCATCCAGGTCGTTAATGAATAAGTTGAACAGCACCGGACCGAGAACTGACCCCTGGGGGACACCACTAAGTACAGGCCTCCAGCTGGACTCCGCACTTGATCATTTTTTTCCTACCTGATATTATTATGATGTATTTATTTTTAAAATAGAAAAATATAATGGAATTAAAGAATATATCTTATGTAGTGCAATACTAATCATTTTAGAGAGCAGAGATCATTCCTAGTCACACTCTGTCACTGCCTCCAGCCTTTTTTAACAAAATGGTGAGTAGAAGAAACACTGAAGAATTTGTCAGAAGCCTCATTTGATCAACTGAATATGCTGATGAAAGAGATGATCTTTAAACTGTCCAAAGCCTTCTTAAATGGTAGTTCCAGCTAAAATCATAAACAGAAATCTTTTGAAGCTGTGAGAGTGTCAAAACCAATGGCATATGATTGCTTTTCTTTCATGTTTATTTTGTGCTTGCAAAGACAGGTTTGTAGTATAAATGTGTGTTCGATGGATAAGGACTCTGCAGGTAAACTAGATATTGATATTTGCCATTGGTTTGTTTTCAGTTATGGAGAATCATGGGATTTCTGATACATATTGGAAAGTTTTGCACATGTAAATTGAGTGGTAAAAAAATAACTGAGTGGTATACATGATACTGATGACTTTTCTGTCAAAATAATTGTGCAGAGAGATGATATTACAGTAATGAAATGGAACAGGGCATATTTTTTGAAATCAGTATTTAGGATTATTGCTGCATAGCTATTTGCCACTACATGAACTTTAAAGACAGTCATTCCTGTCTGCCTTTGTGTAATATCTGGCAGAACAATGAACACTGGGATTTCCAGATACCTTATTAGAAGATGAATAATAAATAATAGGTCAGCAAGGAGAAGTATTGAAAGAAAAAGAGATAGATATGAGTATGTGCAATTACTATGGCTTACATGCAAATTCATCCAGTTACATCAATGGTTATTGACTGGTCTCTGCTTCAGCTTCATCAGTTCATTTTTGTCTGATGACCATCTTTGTCTTTCCACCAGTACTTTTCTCCCGGTCTCCTTTTCTTCCTTTGTGTCATGTCCCCCACCAGGGGTTATTTTGTCATGTGACCAGTTTAGCGAGGTTCATTCTGTAGTTTCTGGGGAAATAAACCAGACCATATCTTGTGTAGTTTGTAAATCTGTCATAGAAGATCTCTGGGTCACTGTGACTACATTTATGGAGAAGGTTGCCGGTGCTTTAGTGCCTATCAAGGACGAAGAAGAAGCCTGGGAGAGAGATGAATATATGGGAGAAATAAGGTTTTTTTTGCCCTTAGCTGCCTTAGCACCAGTGTGCTTTGTAATCCCTTTGTGCAGTGGGTTCCTGGAGGACTGTGCCTGAATAGACAGAACCTGTTTCTGACAGCATCGCTACCATGGACAGTTCAACTCTTTTTGATATGTTTTCCTCTAGAGAGCGAATATGACTACTTGAAGAGCCAATAATTCAAGGAGGGCATACGGAGGTGTCAGATGAGATACTGTATTTCATAGATAGAATTGCCACCCTGTGCCACATGCTTTAGGTGTCCCTACTCGAGCAGCAGGGTTGGACTAGATGATCTCTAGAGGTCCCTTCCAACCTTAACCATTCTGTGATTCTGTGTGATTCTGTGAATTCAGGCCAGAAACTGCAGCCTATGCAACACTGTCCAGATGAGTCTCAGCAGCTCTGCACTGAAGGAGCATGTTGAAGCACAGCAAAGATTTTAGGGGGATGTCCAGTCTTAAGTTAAATATTTCAAGTGACAGAGAAATCAATCACTTCCTGTTGTAGATCATTCCCATGGTTAATTATCTCCATTCCTGAAAATTCTGTTCACCTTTTTCTTTTTTTTAATTTTTTTTTTAAATTTTTTTTACCATTTGAATGTATACAGACTTGTCTGGTCACACGTTCTATTCTTTGTTTCACCAACCATGATAATTTCATCTCTGCCTTTAAGAATATACTTCTGTTTTTCATATTTGTTCTTCTTAGGCAAATGCCAAGTCATAATCTATATTAAGAAGCATGGAAAGTATGAATGGTTTTGGTTTTTTTTTTTGGTTTGCTAGGAGACATCACTGAAATGATTAATTATGAGTAGTGACTGCCAGCTTAATCATCTGACTTTACAAAGTTCAAGATATTTCTGCATAAACTTAGAGAATACCCAATATTCTGAAACTTTCATCCATGGGTGGTTACGAATACTATTGGCTAACTCTGCATTTGTTTCAATTTTGAACACCATTTAAACAGTACAGCAAATGTCCTCAGTGCTCCTGCAGAATATTGAAGAATTACATTTATTTTATTGAATGAAAAAATGATTGAAGAATTTTATGACAACTGCTATAAGGATTGTAATGTGCTGTCTCTGTAACCAGAGTAGTACAGTTGGAGTTTTTGCAAGCAGGTATCACTGAGAGTAATTTCCTCATGATGTCTCCTTTTATTTATGTGAAAAACAAGTGGAGTGTAGAGAATCATCTCACTATAACCTTTATGATTGTGGAGCTTCAAGCATTTGGTAGCAGGTCCTGCAGTTGAATATCCAAAAGGTATATTTGGCAGTGGTGTTGAGCAGTAATGGATAGCCAAAAGTTTAATATTGCTTGCATGCTGAAGGTTGTATGTAGAGCTTAAATAAGCTCAAATCCACAGCATTTTTTTTCCATCTGGAAAAATAAAGCAGAATTTGAAATATGAAATGTTTTGCAGATCATCTTATTTATATTTATATGCTAAATTGCCATAACATCTACAAGGTCAAATTAAAAACACTGTGATTCATAGCTCATCCAAACTTCATACATTTTGGAAATACTTCTTAAAATAGTCCAGTGCTTTGGGATATGAGCAACTTTCACTATTTGATAAAGAATATTATTTTTGTATACTTTAGGCTCAGCAGATTCTGAAATGGTTATCTCCTGTTTAAGGGATGTAGTTCATTTATTTAAGACAACGGAGACCAGAGAAATACTGGACTTGGCTTATTTTGTGGTACAGTATGGCCCAGGGCACAACAAATGTAACCAGATTTCACTAGTTGAAAACTGTTGCCATGCATATGTTGTTTCCTATAATAGGCAATACAACTGTATTGAGTCTCACTGTTATAATTCTGTCTCAGCTAGAACTGTATAAGTTTATGAATTTAAGCAGAAAACTGATACTGTGCAAACTGATATGATGTTACTCTTTATACCCACTGAGAAAATGCTGGTTTGACAAGCCTCTTATGTACTCTAGATTCTGGCTTTCAAATTTTCCTTCCATACATACTTCCAGAATTTTTACTCAGCATTTCATCAAATAAATTTCTCACAGGAATTGCACTAAAGGTTATATAGCACTCATGGGCATTTTTAAATGACTTTTTCTCTCATAAAAATAGGTGTCTTCCAGACAATTAAAAATAGAATAAATTATATTTCAATAGAATTCTAAAATCAATAAAAACTTAGTTTTCTTTCTGAACTGATTTTTTTTTGTCAAAGTTATTACATTTTTAAAGAGTACTAAGACTCATAAAGTACTAAGACTCTTAAGGATTACCCTTAACTATGCAAATAATTGATCTGATCTTTCCATAAAAGAAAGAAATCACCATGTTTAATGCTCTCAGAAAAAAAATAGGAAAGGCTGGAGCAGGTAGCCATGAAGAGGAGAACACACTATGATATCTCTTGAACTCAGCACAGAGCTTCGGTGAGCCCAGCCCAGTATCTTTGCAGCTAATTCCATGATACTACAGGGCCACCAGTTTCTGGTGAGGTAGAGTCAGAGAGAGCGTGTGCTTGACTAGCCAACTAGCTTGCTATAATTATTTGTCTGATCTCAGGAGAACCCCTAACTCTTTGAAATTTAATAGATTCATTTTTCATCAATAACTCCTTTCCTCCTGTAAATCAGTGCAGTAATCTTGTAGTTCCAGATCAGAAATTTCAGAAATCAAATCCTCCCAACAAAGCACTGTGAGCAAAAGATTTCTCTGAGATAGAATGGAATGTCTTTATTTCCATCTGAAAATGGGATGGTTTTTCTCAAAGAATCTAGGAATTTTCCATACAATATGCCTACAATAACAAAAAATATTTTTTATATTAGATCAGATACCTCCTAATTAGGAAAGGGTAATTTGATTATTGCCCAAGCATTTTAAATAAGTAAATCAACTTTCACGTCTATATTGGAACATTACCAACTTGTATGAATATTGGTAGTCATTTAATAGCATCTATACACATAACGGAAATAAAAAGTAGATGGGAATCTACTTTCTCAAAGAGAAAGATGAGATCTCAAATCTAAATATATTTCAGAATATTTGGATATTAGTACAGTGAAATTACTCTGAATGTAAGAGTTTAGCTTCTTTCCATCCAAGTTTTTTCATGCAACTTGTTTCTAAATGTATAAAATAAATATGAGTATGTGATTGTGTGTGTGTGTGTGTACTGGGGGCCCTAAAGAGTTTACTGATGCCTTTACTGAAGAATGAAAAGATTAATGTGATGTCAACAAGGCACTCACTGAACATGGATGAAAAATGACCAGAATGATGTTTGGTGCTCAGGCTGTTTTTCCCATTGTTTCTTTAGGAAGTCAACACTCTCATTAATATGATTTAGTTAGAACTTAATCTGAGCCCTTAAGATATTTATCAACAAGGAAATGTGCAAATAAAGACAAGTTGCAATTAGAAACTGCAGCTAATAGAATTACCATGATTTCACCCATCTATTTTAGTCCATAAGCGAAAAGAAAGAATTTTCAATACAGATTCTGTGATTTCAGATGGTGCAGTATGTAGGAGCAACCCTTTAAAATAAGATACGGCTGTATCAGTATTTGGATGACAGAAGAAATGAATTTGATGCATTATTGAATGGAAAAATAATATGTCAGTGGATCCTAGGATACCTAGGACTCCCTAAGGTGACAGTCATGCTAGCTCACAGGCACAGGCTCCTCATTCTTTGTCATGTTCTTTGCCTAACTTAGAATCAGTCCTGTAGATTTATTTTTTAATTAATGAGACTTTGCTAATAATCCAGTGTAAGTTCAAGGACAGAAAAGTTTTCATCAGTATTTTTGGTGCTGAATTACAGCTTCTTGGGTATGTCTTTAATATAAGATACATTCAGTTATATAGGTTATCAGAGCTATTCCCTCAGCTTTCTAATGAGCAGTGAAAGCCATAAAAGCCATGAAAGCCAGTCAATAGGAGTTATGAGGCTACTCAGCAATCAGCAATTTATTCTCTTTGGGGACAGGAAGACAAGAGAGGAAAGATTCAGAAGGATTTAGTCTAAGCCTGCACGGCGGCAGTGCTCTGTTTGGCACACATTCCTGTCCATGTGTCGTGGTGTCTGCTGTCCTTCACAGACATTTATCCCTTATCTTAGCCTGGCTCAATGCAGCTGACTTGATTCTTTTTTCAAGGTACAACTAGTCCACTGCTCTAATGCTTACAATAAATATTGACTCTTTAAAATCAATGGCAGGATTTTCACTAATATCAAAGAGCAGAGGATTTCTCCCTCGTACTTAAATAACAAAGACATCTAGTCTTCCTATAACATTTCAAAGGGAAGACAGACTTCTGTGTCTTTCAAGAAGCTGTATCAGTAATTAATTTACCCTTAAAATACATATTTTTAAAACAACTGTTTTTTAAAAAACATTTCTAAAACGATAGTTTTACCTTAATTTCTATTCAATTTTGTATTGTATTTTTATTTGTAGGGAACACTTATTTTAGTATTCCTCCTTCAAATTCTAGTCATTACACTTTATTTCATTCCTCTATAGTTTTAAATGCACGATTACTATTAGTTTTAAATGTACTAAATGTATTCTGTCCATTTCTTCAATTTGTCACTCCTTTATTATTATATTAAGATTTTAAAAGATAACTTAAAAATTAACTTCTGAGAAAAAAATATGTGCAACATTAAGAAGGCAATACAATATTACATGACAGACATTGCTAACAGCTAACAATTAACAGAGTTATTGCAGTAATTATAACAACACATTTTACTGATGTCATGTCCACTGAAAAGTGATTATTTAGAAAATTAAAACATCATTCCTAAAGAATAACTCATTTAGATTATGTATCTCAACCAAATTTGGACTATATCAATCCTAATTACCTCATATATTTACCTAACATATTCATAGCATATCAGCATAGCATAGCATAGTTAGTTATAACTACCAGCCTTACTCCTACATTTGTTATGAAACTAAATAAAAGTTTGAAAGTATTAGAGGCCTCCAATAGAAGGAATGATAAATATTAAATAATTTAATAGTATCTTTCTCATTTTGCACTTTCTATAAAAAAACAAGTATTTATAATGAACTCCCTCTAAGATTAAATTTCTCAAAATAGTATTTTGAGATTTTGAATCTATCTTGATGCAGTTGATGCAGAAATATCCTTTTGGGTGCTTTTCTGCCCCCTTTGTACCATTTATACTTGTTTAGCAATGTGTCTTTCTTTTGTATTGTGGTATACCATATGATTTTTTTTCTTGATTTTCATCAAGGAAGGACTTTTAGTCTATGAGTTCTTAAACAATTATTGTGAAAATGCATTTCTCTTTACATATCTTCAGTAAGGTCCCAATTCAACAAATTCTTACATAATTTTAAGTATCTGAGCCTTCTTGTGAAATGCAGAGTAAGGCTTGTGCTTTCCTTAACCTTGAGGATGGTGTGACAGGTGTGCTTCTTCTCCAGCCCAACCTGATCTCTCACATGTAGCCCTATTCAGGAGTTAACCACCAATGGCCTTAACTGATCATGTATCTGTCTCTGATCTCTTCCCCTACTCTGACAATAACCATCAGTAACAGTCATGATGGCTGCACCTGCTTGAGGACATTCTGATGGACTTTGGGGAGACAAGGGCTACTTGAGCATGCGTCAGCCAAAACTAGGCTGACATGTAAAAATGACTATAAGTCAAACACCTACTCTCTAAAACAGCCTCAGAGTCCATTAAGCTCTCTTGGGAAGGCAGCAGACTACATGCCAGGATCACTCTTGAGTAAGGACACCTCTCAAGGATACTCTTCAAGGCTGAGAGATCCCTTACCAGCTACAAACTCTTGGCAAATGAACATAGCATGCAAAAACTTTTTTAATAGTTTGTAAATTTTGCTAAATTGTATCCAGGATTGATTGTGCACGTAATCCTAGACATAAACTATTGACTGAATCTGGAACTAAGTTTGGATCCAGCTGCCCCCAAGCTGGCTCCTAAGGAGGAGTTTGGAGTGCAAGGAGGAGTTTGGAGTGCAAGTGCATTCTGAACCTCATGACTCAACAAGAGGGTCTCCCTGGTAATTTTGTATAAACTTGTCTTCTCTGCAGTAAAGAACAGTGACCTAGCATAGAGTCTCTTTAAAGCCACTGCCCATATCAACAATACATATTACTAATTTTCTCATAGACATGAAGTGCATTGTACCACTCACCTCCCACCACCACTTGTTCTTTGAAGATGGTCCTTCAAGTCTTGTCTAGTCGAGCATAGTCTAATGACTAACTACAAGAACGGTAAGTTCAGTTGTTAAGTAAAACAAGCTAGCATCGTTTTTCTAATATGCTGAGTTATAGGGGTTGGTAATGACATATGTGATCACTTTACCTATACTGAAGAGCACAGAGAAGCTAAATTTTATCTTCTGGCACCAGAGATAGGTGGAAACTGGTACTGCTGCCGACAGAAGCTGTCTGACCCTTCTGTCTTTAATGGCTGATTCTTCTGTGAATTCAGTTTTCTCTTGAGGCACCTTGAAAAACATAGGAGCACAACAGACCTTTGGGATTTCCTAGGTTCTTCTTTCATGCTTTCTTTCTTAAAGACTGATTCCAGTCAAAACTGCCTGATTTTTCTTCTGGGAAATCTCTTCCTTTTACACAAAGACATTTTCTAGACATTGCTGCTTGTTGGTTCATTCAGATGAAACCAAGAGGCAAAGGTTTGATACAGCATGTCATACTCGCTGTTGTCTCAGCTGATGTAGGAAAGTAGTGAAATTTGTCTAAGTACCTTCCTTCTGTGACTCAGTGAACTATTCTGTGAAATTTTGTTTCTTGCTTCTATATCCAGAGAAGTGTCTCATGATTCCACTTCCTCTTTTCATTTTGTCTTAAAACTGCTTAATTTTTATTTTTAGATTAACCCAGCTACCTGCTGAATAAGCTTTAAAATCAACTATCAATATCTTTTGCTTTCCATATGAAGATCTTGCCACAAAACCATATGAAAACACATCACCTGAAACATTTCAAAGATTACCTCAGTCACAGCAAGGCTTCTGATCTTAAAATAACACTATGAGAGAAATGAAAGTTTATTCTTTAATATTATAATCTTTAGACAATTATGTGTGCATGATGTCTTTTTTTTTTTTTTTTTTCATTTTTATTCTGGACTTGTTATCCCAAAGTTTAACACAAATAAAAATAGAAAGGTCAGGGAAATTTCTTTAGGAAAAGTAATAACTTGTATCATGTAAAAAGTTTCCAGTAAATTAAACCTTTGAGGAAAATAATTTTTGTCTTTAATTTTATTAGATTTTTGTGATACAAACTTTATAGCTCTGTGATCCAAAACTTCACAGCTGCTGAATGACCCTTTGGGTACTTCTTTTCCTTTACAAATGGCCACACAATATTTTAAACAGTCTATGGACCCGCACTGGCCCAGGCATAATTAATCATAAACATTTTTAAACAATAATGAGCTCACAATCAGGAAAAAGAATATGAAATATATTAAGTAATACAAATTATGTTTTAGGAAGAGAAATGGAAAACCTACTACATCCTAAAATAAACAGCAATTTGAATGAATGTTTTTCATTATGAAGATTTCAATTTCGCCATGTATAATATGTTGCCTCTGTCCAAAATTAGCATTTTATATTGTATAAACACCGCTATTTACGTTATTTCTTGGGAGAGATTTGTTCAACATCTCTGATATTTCAAGTGGATTTATTTTAAATCAAAACTTTAATTACAAATTAGGTTGACATATGTTGATTCTTTCTCATGCCTGTCAGTTAAATGGGAAACCCTCTGTAGTAATAATGATGATGATGATGATAAAAATAAAACTATAATAATGAAACATTAAAGACCTAAAATCATTAAAGGCCTAAAAACATTAAAGGTCTTGAATAGCCTGAAGTAAATTGAACCTGTATCTTTCCTATTTTCTTTTGCTACATAATTGTTATGCTTTGTTTTCTAATTAATTCTTAGGTTTCATTCATCAATTGATTGCTCTTGCTTCAACCATTTGATGAATTTGTCCCAGTACATTGCTTGCCTGAAATAATCCTAACTCTACAGTTAGAGTATTTATATAACTGATATTACAAGAAAGGTGTGTAAGAAAACAGAACCTCTTTCTGTGTCAATACTTCATGGAACAGACATTATTGCCATGCTATTCTTCTCATTGACTCAATTTCTTTCACACATGGTTTGTGGTGAGCTATAGGGAGGAAAAAGTGTTTTGGAGACAGATTAAATTTTACCAAATAGATTAAATTCATGATCTTTGTTATTGATGAATGCTGAAGAGGTGAGTTTGCAACAAATATCCTTGATAATGTACAATTGTAGAGGGAAGTATGGGAGGTTAGATGGAGAGAGTTTTAGATCCTAGTGAGGAGAATAGGTTCTTTATAAATTCACTGTGCCCAAAGCATACACAGTATAGGCAGGATCACACTGTTGTATAACCAAATCTTGGGTTATTTGTTTTGGAGCATTAGTCTATTTGTTTCGAAAACAGTGTTTGTAAATCTGAGACGCTCTGCTTTACATGTGGAATTCAGCCTTGTGCTTTCTGTCATACAAGACTCACCCTACAGATATCGTGTGTTTTATTCTCATCTTTCAGGCATCCCAGAGATTCTCATCTGTATAATAACAAAGGAAAAAAAAAGAAACTTGCCATTACAGGATGAAATTACAATTTTCAAAAATAAATTGTACATGCATAATTTGCAAAAGGACCTGAGAATGGGCACTGCCTGAAGTGTGCATAACAAACCTCAATAGTCTAATAATCAGCATAGTCACTGAGATTTTATTAAGTTTTGGCTGCTCTTTATCGTACTTGGCTTCAAGCAAAGAAAATGTATGTGAGCTTGTCATTTCTATCTTCATCTCCTTTTTTTGTTTAGTGTTTTATTCCTCTCAAGGCTGTATATATCCTTATATTATTCTGTTTGCTTGTTTGAAACCTTCCTCTTAAATCACACTATCACATTGAATAACAGGTAAATAATGATAGCTGAACCTTGAAAATGTCTATAATAGGAAGCCCTTTGAAATCCAAACTTCTGCAGTTCTTTCCAGTCAGCAATGATGAAAAAAAACCTGCATCTGTTAATAATCTGAGGAAAAAGGAGAGGTAGCAGGTTTTCAGAGTATAAATGACAGAACTCTTTTATAATGATTCAAAATACCTTGCCTATAGAGGATTTCCAGCAGGAAAAAGAGTAAGGACAAGATGAAACTCTTGTATTTAAGTAGGTGGAATTCATAAAAATTGCCATTTTGGCAATTGCTATTTATGGCAATATTGCGATATGAAGGTAAAAATGTTTGTGGTAGAGAAAGAGATAATAGATCATCCTGGAATCTATTTTAAAAGATACTGAAACCTGAAGGATAGATAATGATTCTGGAAACAATAACCCCAAAAACTTTTATAGTATAAATTTCAAACAGAATCATTTGATACTATAGCTATCATTTGATACTATAGCTATAATTTAAACAGTCAAGTTTTCTTAAGTGAATAATTTCTTTCCTTGTTATTTTTAAAGTACTTTTACAGTGCTTAATGATATATGATGGGTTTCTATCTCAGGATGTTTTCACTGTAGCCTTACTTCTTAAAACACTGGCAATTTTCCTCCAGAACTACAAAAATAAGTACTGCAGTTTAAAATTTGCTTAATTTTGCAGGGTTTGTAGCTAGGCTGTTGTTTTCTTTTCTGTAGTAACTTTCATCTTTATTTAGGTACTCTTTGAACCTTAAACAAAAAACATGGTAAAAAGTCAGTTCTTGTTGGGGAGTTCTGCAACAAGGGATATGGCTTTTGTAATTATGATCCTTTTGACTGGTAGAATTGTAAGAAGAAAGTTAATTTTAAAATGAGATAAAAAATATTTACCAAGGGGAATTGACTGCTTGTGACTAGTAATTATTCTTTCTAGGATCATAGAAAACTGTAATTACATGAAGGAAAATAAGTCTTGTGTCATGCTACACAGAAATTTTACAGATTTAACAGAGAATGATCTTAACCAGGGTTCCTAATGTACTAATTTAGTATGCAAACACTAAGATATTACTAAAAGGTTTAAACCAAAACTGTGCATTTTTTTTCTCATAGGTGTGTCTTTAGCCTACATATGTTGAAAGCATATGTAGATGTATTTTAGAATAATAATGTTACTTTTAGAAGAACTTTAATAGATTTTTGAAAATACTAGCTTCTGTAATACCATGAAACCTATAGACTTGTATTCCTGATGAATCTCATGATGCTAATCCTGACCATATTGATTCTTTGTACCTTCAAACCTTTGCAAATACATGAATATGTAAAAATCAAAAAGCTAAATAGAAAAAAATCCAACTTTCCCACTAGCCTCACACAGAGGGACTTCTTTGTTTCCTGAAATTCTGTTCCTATTTCTTGGCACAAATATTTGTTTGTTTCTTGCTACAATAATCAACAAGAAGAGAAAGGAAATTCAAAGGCTTCCTTCAGACACAATTAACTCTCACTGCTCAAAAAACAGAAAGATCCAAAAATGGATCATGAATGAATTCAATATTTATTCATGTCTTTCCAGATCATGATCCATTTTTGCCTCCTGCCTAATACATGACTCATGACTCTTCATCATTGTCCCTGGACAGATCACCCTGTCAGTCAGCTGAAAATGCCCATTTCACATTAATAGTATGCTAATTTATGATGCTTGCAATGTGAGCCATCATCCTTCTAAAATAAATGTTGATAGAGCTTTTCATCTCAAAGCATATCTAGTAGCATTTATTTTGACTGTGTTACAGTTTCAAATACCATGCTTCACCATGTTTTCATGAGTCGGACATTGGTTTACAAGCTTCTTATAATTGTTTTTCTTTCTTTTTTTAGTAAACTGATTAATATCTCTGGGATAAAAAGCTAGGATAAAGAGCAGGCTAAGAAAATCATGGCTGGATAGCTGCTGTCAATATCTGTATGCTTTCACTTCACTTAAAAACACTTCATACTTGATTCATAATGCAGTTGCGTCCACAGAGACTGAAACTAAACTTTCATTTTTGATATAAATGTGTCTAACCAGTATTAGGAGAGCATCAGTGGCATGAATCATATTGATCTTAGACTCATAGCCACTCTGAAGCTATCCCTGAAAAATCATCTAGCTATTTGTAAGGAATATCTTAGAAACTTAAGAAGATTTATTCAGCCATTAAATCCTCATCAAATGCACACATTTAATAGGATTTTTTCTGTTCCTAATCTCAGCTCAACAGACTTAGTCCTTCCCTTGTTGCCATTATAATTTATGTGTAATCTTAATTTGACAACTTCAGTCTAATAGTGCACTCCGTCCTCTAACGAAGTTTAATACATTGTGCTGCATACGCTCCTAATGCAACATTCATCACTTGAACAAAAGATGTGTGGCCCTGTTCAAATACCCTCCAATGCAGGCAATGACTTGTCCCAGTACAACCACATTCTCAACATCATATATCAGCCTCACTTGGTAACAGCTGACATGCAGATAGGCTGCTGCTGTTCTTTTTAGAGTGAGCAAATTTTTGAAAGAATTTGTGCTATTTCAGTGTTTTTTTTTCTGCATTCTTTTTGCTACCATTAACAGGTGAGAGGCTGATTTATATTATTTTTCTAATACTATATTTCTTTTTTCAAGTAGATATGTTTTAAAGGTCTAAAGAAGTGCAAGCTGAAGTGTGTCCTGTAAAAGAATGCAGTGAGATATTTCTTACCAGCATGGTTAGAGATACCAGGATAGTGCTATGTATTCTTTGTCAATTTCCCTCTTCTCTCATTGACAAATGAAAATGATCATAACAGTTTTGTAAAGGCTTCACTGTGAAGTGAATATTGACAGCTGAGATGTACTGCCCTTCCCAATTAAGTTTGCTTAGAGTTGCCCTGTTTGATCTGTCCAAGGATGGCTCTGCTTTTTGGTAGCTTGCACATAATAAGAAGGCTGATTGAAAGTGATGTCAGTATTCCTCCTGTAGGAAGAGATCTGCACTGTGGATCGAATAGGAGGCCTTGTTATCCAATCATTCCTAAAAAACAGCAGTTTTCATGTGATATGCAGACTTCATGTGATATTTTGGGAGTCTGTTGGTTCAGTTGTTCTTGAGGAATGCCAAAGAAGTTTTGTAACCCTCTGACCCTTCTGGGACAAGGATCTAATTAAGAAGCATTGCTTTATGTTTCTATGCATTTTCTGTCATCCTTTGTTACAGACCAACTTTGGATACAAATATTGGGCTTGGTGTATCTTTGGTCTGAACCTGTATGGCCATAAGTTCAGGTATGCTTTTGTTGACTTATTTCTTACCTTTCCAAATTGTCTTATATATTTTTAAAGGGGGAAGAGGAATGTGGCTCTGTGATAAATAGCTTGGGAATTATCAGGAGATTTACAGAGCTGTCACATCTTTGTGTAACACTGTGTTGAACAAGTATTTTTCTCCATGGAAGATTGAATATAAAGCTACCAGGCATTACTAAAACTTGGAGAGTTGTTAAAAAAGTGTATTAGGAAGAATTTTTGGAAATGATGCAATAGCTTACACACAGCAGAATAACTTTTTATTTAGTCATGCATGCTAAATTGTCCGTCATGTGTGACTAAGCTAACATATAGTAATACCCAATGGGAATAGCTGGGAGGAGTATGGCCCATCCTGGGATGCAGTATGCTTCTTTCACCTTAAACCAGCCGTCCTACTTGTAAGAAACTGTGATCTCGTTCTATGGGCTGTATTTGTTAGCTGTAACCCATAGCTGTGGATGGTCAGTCTTAAAAAATGGGTATCAACTGTGGGGTGCCATACTGGGTCTCATGTAAGATGTTCTTTTGAAAGGACATATTAATCAAAGGTGCTGTAGACTTACTATTCTGTCTCACTTCTCCTCATGTATGTATGTATGTATACATAGCTTCAGCATAAGAGAATATAAAAAGAATATAAAAGAAGTCAATAATGGAAAATACTGTATATTAGAAAAAGAAAAGGATAAGAACATGGAGAGTAGTTTAGTATATATAAATAATAATTACATGCAGATTTTAGCATTAATTAGGCTAATTAGACAATCAGGAAATACAGGATGTATGGGGAAGAGAGGAGTTTATTGGCCAAATAACTAATAAATATATTTCGTACTTTCTTTAGATTTAAGATATGTAATTGTATATGGTTGCATTCTTTATATTAAGATAGGTGACAAAGAAAATAAAGTTAATATATGAAACCCAGTTAAATAAGAGGTAATTGCATTTTTATAACAATGAGCCTGTGTTCATGCAACGATCTCAGCGCTTCTTTAAGAACAGTTGTTGAACATTGCAAAATTAGGTAAGATTTTTACCCAAATATGCCTTTCATATATATGTGTGTGTGTATATATATATATATATTTCATTCTGTATCCAAGCTCTAATCACTTCTCTAAATTTCATGGCATTGTAAAATATGAACTTCCAATCTAATATTTTCTTTTTTTATTGTTTATACATTCATTATATCTGATGATGGATTTAGTAAATAGTTTTTGAAAGTCGAGTGTTTTTAGAGAGGTGTCGTTGAACTTTTATGATTTTTCTATTAAAATATAGAAGTCTGCATTTTCTTGTTGACCAGTTCAGAGGTAGAATAGCAATATGGATCACGGCTGAAAAGTCTGCTCTATAAAGAAAGTAGCAGTTGAATCTGCAAGACATAGTTTTCCACCAGGCTAGCTTTTTCTAACTGTTCACAGCATTTTTATTTTTGTTTTAATAGTTAAGTCAGTAGTCTTTATTGCAACTCATTAAAATTTCTTAAATAAAAGTGAGAAAAGCTTTAGGAGATTACTGTTGAAAAACACAGCTGGCACAAAAGGATTTAGCAAAAAGGCTGTTTTTGAGATTTCTCATGCCTTTTGGCTTGTCATCATTTAATATAGCATCACTTTTGCAAATTTCAAGTTTCTTTCTCAAATAACAGTTAAACACAAACTTGTTCAGTCTTTACAAAAGAAGACATGTACATTTAGCAAGTAGAAGTATCTTGCAGTTTTATGGAGAAGTTCACCATGAAGGAAGGGAGAGTTCACTAATTCCTTCAGAGGAAGCTTTTGGGAAAGAAGTTTTCACAAGACATTCAATTACAAATGCTCCTGGGCCAAAATTCATCATTCAGAAAGCTAGGAATCAGCTCATTATTTTTTAGAAATCCACCCAACTGCCTTTTCTTCGATCCATTTTCTTGCTTGACATTTCCAAAACAGAAATGTCACCAAATTTTTGCCAGGGGAATAAGGAAATATTAAGGTCTTTCATCATCTTGCCGAGGTATATAAAATAGAAGCCCAGTTGTCCTAAGATGTCATTGAGAGTCTAAGGAAGTGAAGAAAGACACTTCCAGAAGGTGATTTATCCCTCTCTCTACCCTCCACCTTTGACTTAGAGCACCTAAGTGGAATGAAATGAATATGAACTAAAGAAACCAGCTATAAGCTCAAAAGAGTAAGGAAGCTGTCTTCTGTCTTTTAAGACTCTGCAGCTGGAACAGCAAATTGAATCAGGACCCCGCAACATCACTTTTACAGTTTCAGAGTTTTGCTGTATGTTGAAGATATTCCTTGTTAGGGAATTCATCAGCTTTTTCTGCTCTGTGTATTTGTGAAAGAGTAGAGTACAGTGCGATATTTCCCTCTGATGTTTTTGTATTAGTTTGACATGCTTAAATACCTGAATGAATTACTTCAGAAGTGAAATTAAAAGGAGTGGAGTAGAAAACAATCATTCACTGGTAGGGCTAGAAGGTTGCCTCATATGTCCACTCTTTGAATATGTGCTTCTTACTCAGTCATTTCAGGGACTGAACTAAGGAAGAAGGCTGTTAAAATCTGAGGTCTGCACCTGAGGCACTGAAGCAAATGAATTTGCTGATAAGAAACCACACAGAAATGGACATGGCCACCCAAAACTGTCGCAGCAGCATTAGCCAGGGCTTCTTTCTCTGCCCTCCAAGTACCTTGAAGTTCAAGTTTAAGTCATTACCTAAAAGAAAGTTTTGACAGTTACCTGTCTCAGGAGGTTAAAAAACTTGTGCTTCTCCCTTTATCATACCCAATGTATTAAATATATGACTGGAAAAAAAATGGTGAAGAAATGCGCTATTCACTGTTTCTTTGCACACTCCCATACATCTGAGACCTTTTTTCTGGACTCAATTGCATGGCAGCAATCAAAAATAAATTAAATTATTAAGGCACCATAGACATGAAAACAACAAGAGATCAGAATTACATTTTACGTTTTTAAACCATGCATTCTCTTTGTAGCCCCTGGTGAAGAGGTACTCTCTCTGTTTGCACATCATGTGAATCATTAAACACAACTACAGTTGAATAAGTGTCTTCATACAATCAAGTGTGACATCCATCCAGAGAAATGCTTGATTCTGTCATTATTGTTTTTACATACTACCATGTCATTCCTCTTCAAGAACACTCCTAAAATCACAATGACATATTTCAGCAAAAATATATCCACTTAGCACACTTGCTGCTGACTTGGCCAATGTCTGATTAAAATGACTGTTGGGTTGTGCTGTGAGAAATGATTTCTGATTGCAATGACTTGCCACAAGCTGCACCAAATGAACATGAAAATGGTTGGCCACCTTATCAAGTACTACCTGACTCTTGTTGATCTCAGTGTTGAAATCTCCGGGACAATGAGTGAAATTGAAATTTCTCCCATCCCATCTCATAGTGGGAAAAATAAAGACTGGGAAATAACATTAATTATTATGCAACAGTCACCTATGTCTCTTTGGTTCTGTATTAAATATAAACCCCTTTCGTGTTCCCTGGCTCTTTCAAATTGTAGTTATGAGCATTTAATTGCTCTCTTCTCCTTATTACCAGCAGCTGCTAGTGCTTTGTATCCTTTTATGTCTGTGAGTTAAACCTCATGTCAAAGAGGCAACTGTTTGCAGAAGATAAAGTGCAGAAGCACAAACACTCAGGTCACTGAACCTCTTGTGCTGAAACACTTTCTTTACTGTCCTTCTATTTTTAGATACATTTAATATATTTTAAAGCAGGCAAGATATGCAAACAAAAACAGAGCAAGTAAACAAACAGAACTCTGAAACAGAATTCTGATAGATCCAGCTAAAGATTTGCGTGAGTTGAAATGTTCCAAGAAAATTGAATGCTGCATTTTAAAAAGCATTTTTTTTCCTAGAGTGAATTCAAGTTGTATATTGCTACATTCACCAGAAGTATTGAAGGTTTATTTTAGGGTAAGAATTGCTTTCTTAGAAATTCTTTCTAAGAGTTTATTTTCTGCCACTAAGATTTACAATGAATGATTTTTTGGTTGCTTTTCTTTTTACTGTTTTTATTTTATTACTGGTACACTTGTGCGCATTTTTGAAGTACTAAATGGTGTTACAGTTAGTTGTAAAAATATACTCAAGGCTAAAGAGCGTGTATTTGTGTGAAGGAAATTATTTTGCTTGCATGTGAACAGACCTTTGGTTTCAGCTGTGAAAGCAATTGGTTTCTTTGGTTAGTTTTCATTTATTGAACTGCAATAAATTGTTGAGTTTTTACCCTTCAAATATTTGTTTTTCTTTTCTTCTGTTAAGCATAAACAGCCACACAATGATTTGAGCTTGGTACTTTTGGTATTTGGGAAGAGAAATATTTTTCTCCTTAATCACAACACATAAAAAATAAGGAAGTAAATCAGATACCTAGAGACATTAAAGTCTATCAGGTATTTATTATCTATTCCATAGAATAAATGCACAGATACCCTTTCTGCCTAAGTGAGGGAGGTTGGGTGAAAGGGAGACAAGGTGTGTAATAATTTCCTACAATGTTCATTTAACTTTGTGATGGCTGCTCTCAGGAGACCATAATCTTTGTAAGATACAAATGATCCATAAATTTAACACAACCTACATTGAAAATTAAAACCATTTTCTTCTGAAACTGTTTAAGTAAGTGTGTGTGTGAATTCCAGCCCAAGGATCAGAACATTCCACAACTTTTTGAGAAGTTCATTTTTAGACTGCATCTGTAACCTTTTAGATCTGACTCATTTCTTCTTCCACAATCTAAATTTGATTTTTTTCATTTTTGTTCTTGTGTTAGGTTTCAAAGGTACAGCTGTCACAGACCATATTCAATATGTTAAAATATTCACATTTCATGCTTCATCTTTTCCTTGTATCTACTGAGAGTCACAACTACTTATTTAAGTGACAAAACTAAGATTTTTCTTTAATGTTTCTTTTTATTTGGTTATCTCTCTAGAATAAACATAACTATGACCTTCTATTTATTATAAAACTAAATCAAATTGTTGCTCCAATATAGGTCGTAGATTAAGCTCCATCCAGCTTGGATGGAGAAGTTTTTAAGTTGAGTTGAATGTCCTTGTCCCCCTACTAAGTCAATGACTGTCATCTCATAGTGTGGACACCTTCATTTGCGTAAATGGAATGCAGATTTAACTCTTCTGTAAACTTTTGTAACCAATTAGATTTTCTTTCTCATAGTGAGCTACTGACATGCTGGAGTTAAACCACTAAGACTGAGTTTCAACAGGTACTTAGATGTTTGCCTGCCTGTAGATTCAAGCTTGCTGTATCTCATGACACATGCATACTCATAAATCCAGTGTGAATCTCAGGAACATTTACTAAGGTTATTTCTACAGCTCTGTAGGCAATATGGTTGCATCATAAGTTGTCATATTGACATAAACATAGCTTTCATACAGCTGCTGCTAATAGTAATAAATTCTCAACGGCCTTTTCCTTACTTTTTTATTATAATATATATATATACACTTTCAGAAGAGAATGGTCAATATCTGCCTAGCCAATATTCTGCCAATATTCAAACTGTGTTATATGCCTGCCTACGATGAAATTTTTCTGCCTCATCTTTCTGATGGCACTATAAAATAATTAGATAGTTTTTTTCAGTAATGTTTTAAAACTTTTTCCCTCATGTCAGAAAAAGATCCAACAGGTGTCTCTAAAAGTTATGCATTGAGCAGATGATCAATATAAATTTCACAGATAGGAATTGTGTAGCAATAGCATCAACTCATGCTAACTGTGAATCACAGGAGATTTATGCTTAAGTTGCATAGTCTTCTGAAGACTAATTTGTTTGTTGCACAGTCTACTATGCTGTGTGATAGAAAATACACACTAAATTCTGCTTTTTTTCCTTATTTTTGTGCCTTCTTTTGCCAAGTTCAAGCAAGTTCTTGAGAAAAACTAGTTCATTTTTTGCTGTGTTATTTAGTACTATCTTATCAATAGTTTCCTTATCCTCCATCACTTTTTAATATGATGCCACTCCATATTTATGCTGGAAGCGGTGCTCTTCATAATCATCCCTTCTTCAGTAAAAGTCATTAAATCTACATTGTCAAATTTTACCTTGATTACAAATATACACATTTGCCATGCTGCTAATATAAAATAAATGTCATGTATTTTTATTTGCATCTCTAGCCAAAGTAGTTGATATTAAGGAACCATTAAGGAAACCTGAGTCCCAGATCATTATTCATTCAACAGTCAAAAAAAGCATCTGTGCATTAGATGCTATTAACACATGCAGAATGCCAGATATAATGATCCCATTAAATCAGACGTGATTAATAGTTCATAAAGACTGAATTTATGTTATTTTTAGAAATAGGATTTACATTATTTTCCTATATTACATTCTGGAAATATTGGTCTAGTGAAGAACAGCCTGAAGCTCTTTTCTTGGCAGATAGATAGTATTTGACTGATTCCAGTCTGTTCCCGCCCAGATCAGAGCAGTGCAAAGTCATTTTACTGAGAAGCCTGGATTTTTCCCAGATAGAATGTCCAAAAATATTCTTGTTATATTGTCCTTCTCCACATAAATTGCTCTGTGTCCTTAAAAGATTCTCAAGGGTTCAGCTTGAGTTTCCACTATCTATATCTGGCTATCGAAAAATAATTTGGTTAGCATTATAACCTTGTCAGAAAAAGGGTGGCCTACATCAGTTAATTAGTTAAGAAAGGTGATGGCTCTCTGCCTATCTTCTCACTGCCAAACTTGGTCAGTGTCGCATCTTCTGCTGCTATTGTCCTAAAGCTTCCTAAATCTTGTTCTTCGCTGTCATATCAGATTTCTTCAGGCAAAGGTTCACTGAAATCAATTAAACTTCTAGCAATGAGGGCAGTTCTGGCTTTTGTCTGTAACATTAAATATTCCTTCCATTTAGGATGGAAATTCCAGGACTTCAAATGTAGTTATTGTGTGCTTTATAATACATGGATATGTGTGTGCTTATTTGTGCATGCATACATGTAAGTAAGATTTTCTTTTAGCATTTTACATGAAATTAAAATATTTAAAGAATTTAACTCTTCTAATCATAATGGGAATGTTTTTATTCTTCTAGGAGTAAATGGAATTGAAATAACTGGACCTTGGAAATTATATTTAAAGTACATTCTCTTCCTTCAAGAGCAACCTTTATCTTTCCCCTCAATTTTAAACAATCCACCAAGAATATATCTTTTCTTGCTTTGAAGGAGCTTAAATCTCAAATAGCTGTAGATATCATTGTAACTTCCTCTCCAGTTGCTCAAATCCCTGATATTCCAACAAACATCACAGATTTGTATCATATCCTGAAAGTATTTTGTCTGGAAATCTAGTACGGTTTGTTATTTACTTGAAACAAGCTACTGATAAGAATTGATGCAAAGTTAAGCAAAGTCATGGGGGAATGAAAGAAAATGAAAAAGATGCAGTTCATACAAACAGTGGCTGGACACTCTTGTCAAGGGGAAAGATTGACTGTTTCAGCAGGCAGCATGCCCCTGACTGTTTTAAGTACAAGCCCTTCAGGAGAACGCTTTGTTTTGCTCACTGAACCACAAAATTAAAGTACCATGGAAGAAATCCAGACATGCAACAATGCCAAAATATGTATCACTCTATACTGAAAGACTTCAAAATTACTGTATTTACACAAGGGTATTAGAGACAGAATAAATGAAAATTTTATGGTCTAAGAAAAGAAACACAGTTTTAGTTAACTAGCATTTTTCTACTGCTCTAAAGCTTTTAATGGGAGAAGAGGGAATTTGCACTCAGTGAAGTAGATCAGTGAAATGATAATTTGCCTTTGAATGGAGTACTTTTATCCCATTAATTTCTGCCATTATGGTGTGAGATAAGATGTAAGTCAGTGACTAACCGAAAATTAAGGCCCCCAAAAAGAGGCAACGAAACAAAAGAATAGCTTATTCAGTATTATACAAAGTGTGTGCTAAAATTAATTTTTGCTCAACCTTTTATTGTAGCTACTTTTCAACTCAGTTCTTTATATAGTTAATTATGCCAGCCTCTGCTATATCAAAATATATTGGTTTTACTCATTAGATCTCTTTTTAAGGATATTTGATTAAAGTAATTTTTGTTTTAGTTAGGAAGAGAAAGAGGGCATTGTAGTGGAGATATGCCAGAGTTGAATTCCTGATATTGAAAACCTTCTTTCCAAAGAACTGCAAAGGAAGAAACTATTCACTGTATTATAGTAGAAGCACAAGAGAATCCTTTAGCTCATGTTATTTGCAACATTAACATGACATAGCAAAGTCATGACATGACATAGCAAAGTGAGTATGACGACCCCTTTTCAAGTTAAGTGTAATCACCACAGTATTTTTAGAGTACTTCTGAGGGTAGCATATAAGAGAAAAGAAGAAAGGATCATAAACATATGCAGTCAGAAAGAATCTCCAGAGTTCAGGGCATCTCATTCAATCCTTTGCACTGAAGTTGCATCAAGTAAAACGAACATGTGCTCATCTAATCTGTTCTTAAAAACAGTGAAGAATGTTTCATCACATCCTTGGGCAGCCAGCTGAAGTGCCTTATCACTCTTCATCAGAACATTTTTATTAGTCTCTAAACCTTAAGTCGTTGCTGATTTCTTCTTGTCTTTCACCAAGAAAAGAACAAATGTTCATCTTCCTTTTTATAACTGCTTTTTAGCTAATGAAAGACAGTTATATTTTCTACTAATCGGACCATTTTTTTTCAGACTAAACACATCTCCTTCCACTTTATTCTCATATGTCATGTTTTTAAAAGCTCTTTGCACGTATATGTTTTCCCCAGTTCTCTCCTCTGTATTCTGCCATTTGTCAGCATCATTCTTAAGAGGGAGGAATCCAAAATGAGCCTAAGTACTTCAGTAGAGCCTGTTTAGTACTCCAATATGTAGGGCAAAAATAACTATGCCTCATGCTACAGGGGACCTCCTAGTAAACATCCTTAAGTGAGAACTTTCTTTTCAACATCATTCACTAAGATTTTACAGTATACTTGTGATCTTATTATAAACTTGTTTGTTTTTTGCCTGACTGCTTATTCCCCATCAGGAAGGGTTCATTTCATTGTGTTGAGTGCCAGAGCCATAGAGATGTGAAGGTGGACCACTCGTTTCAGAAAAATGTACCTTGCTTGCATAAGTCAGAAGGCATAACAGAAACAAGAGATCTCCTTGTCCTCTGTTCAGCCACTTACTCCTTTCCCTTTGCTGGAGTTGCCATTGCCTCACTTCTGCAGACCAATGAGTTGACAACTTATGTCACCACCTTCTGACAGAGAGGGCAGAAACTTCTAGCAGAAGCTGCAGCCTAAGGACGGTCACTGAAGCCATTTTTAATTGATATTTTAAAACAAAAAATAAATGGACAATCACTTGTAGAAATGGGAATCAGGAAACTGCTTATTAGTACCAATGTTTATTAGCACTCATGCAAAATCAAGTCAGAATTTAAATGTAAAATTAAATTCATGTTTCGGTGTTTCCTTGAATCTGGACTACATATATCTTAGCTTGGAAACCCTAGGAGATTCTCAAGGTAAAAATATATGTAATTTGCACAGAGCTGATGTGGAAACAGAGAACTCTGTCAAGATAACCGCAGACAAACCACTCAGATCTGTAGGGGTGATGCAGTGAAATTCAGGCAGGTTTTTCAGGATAAATGTGCAGTTACAATATATTCATTACTGTAGGCCAGGAGATTAAAGTCATAATATGGATTTTGTAAATAAATTCATTTTGTGCATGGAATCAGCTTTAAATGAATCCTTTGTTTCTCCCAAAGTGGAAAAACGTGCTTAAAGAATCAATGACACAGTTTTGGAGAAGGGTTAATTTTGCTTTGTTATTCCTCTCTAGGAGTTAATGACTATTATCAAGTAAAATTTCCCCCCCAAATCTCCTGAGTCTAGAGAAGAAAAAAGAAATAATTTTTCTTTTTAACAGTAGGAATATATTAACAATATAATGCCAAATTCAGAATCTGTCTGTGAAAGGTTTTCAAACACAAGGGAATCTGTGATGTCACATAGACTAACCAGGTATGCATTAAAACTACTTTTTTCTTCTACATATCTGCTTATGTTATTTTCATTATTCATCTATAATTAAAAAAATCTTTCAAAAGTGAACTGCTGATAGGGAAAATAATCGGAGGGAATTTCATGCTTTTTTACGTAAGAAAAGAACATTAGCCTTATTAAACGGTTTGCACTGAATTTCAAAGCACTTTACAAATTATCATGCTATTAGGTTAATTCTTATATTCAATATGAATTAACTGGGAATTAGAAGCCTTTAGAAAAAGAAGCAAGGGAAGAGAAGTAAAAGACATTAGATTGCAGGAATCTTATGCTGTGAGAGAGACAGCAGTGTGGCTCATTTCTGATGGTGAGAACATACACTGATGAGCCAAGCATCTTAAAAGAATAAGGTAGAGCTTTTAAATTCTCTGTTATACAGCAGTGTACTTTTTTAAGGATGTCTGAAATAGGATGTCTGTCTTTTTAATCCATCTCTTCTTTGCCTGTGATCCTTGCAAAGAGGTGAGAGGAAGACTCTCTCTTTGATGATTTTTTCACATACAGATAGGTCCCTAGGGAACTCTAAAATCTTTCAGTCCCAAAATTTGGCTTGTCTATTCAGCAGTATATCAGCTGTAAGCTGTAACAAAGAAGCATTTCTATACATTGTTTTAATGTTTTAGTCCACCTCCCATTTAATCTAACTGTATCTGTATCTGTATAAGACTATGAAAGCTGAAAAACACAGTATCATCTGTCAGCCAGATCAGCCTCAATGAGGAAAAATGTTTGGTGATCGCTAGCATCTTCCAAGGAGCACAGCAGTTCCTATGGCATTGTTAAAAAGAACAGTCAGACTAATTGAAAAGATAATTACAGATTCAGCTGCAATGGTGCCTTACAGTCTGTCCAATTTCTGTTTACCTGTTATGAGAAGTAAGAAATGTTTAACAAACAAACAGGACTGTTTATCAAAAGAGCCCCTCTTGCATTCTCCTGTGTGCATCCTTTTCTCTTTGCAGCACTTGCCTTACATTCATTTCTCTTAGCTGACGAAACAGGTGAGTACTATCACCTGTTCACCTACAAACATAGCAAACATAGCAAAAATAAAGATCAGTAGTCACTAAGAAGACAGTAACAGCAAAGTAAAATGTAAAAAAGTTACCAAAAATGTTCTTGCACTACAATAATTATATTTAATTCATTGTTTTAATTACAATTTTTTTCTCACTTAGGGTGAAGAATAAAAATATTCCATGTCTTAAAAAAAGTTTCTAGTAAGCTAAATAAAGTTAAGAAAACATAAACACAGTTATAGCAAGTGATGTGATACTTTGATATTCTTTAAAAAGCCAGAGAGATACTTTACCTACATCTCTTCATGTTTTCTCAAAATGAAAAGATGACTCAATGCAGAATCAAAAAGTTTCTTTTTCTTCAAGAATAATTATGTCACAATTATATAACTGGAAGAGAAAATTCATCTTTTATTTGTATAGATTTTTTTTAAATGGGGTAGATAGGGAAGTCAAGCCATAATTTATACAATCAAGTTCAGAGATTTATGTTTTACATTCTGTTTTATGATTTGACTTATTCTTTGCCCAAAATGCTTTTTGTCCTTATTATTGTCTCACAATGTCAAGAATAGTTACTGCCCATTTAAATCCAATAAAAAAAGTATGCAGTCCCATGTCTGTGTCATTTCTTATTTATAGAAGCTGTTTTCATTACTGTATTACTCTTTTCCTTTTATATCCATTATCTTATTAATATTGGACCACAGAAAAGTTAAAAAATAGCACTATTCCAAAATGTCAACAGGTACCTAGAAAATAAATGTAATATTTAGGTACGAACTAAAAGAAACCCTCCTGTGCTGCATTAGAGAAAGTGTTGCCTGCAGACTGAGGGACCTGTTCTCAGCACTGGTGAGGCCAAATCTCATGTCCTGGGTCCAGTTCTGGGCCGTATAATAGAGACCTGCTGGAACAAATTTGTCAAAGAGCCACAAAGAGCATTAAGGAACTATACAAGGAAATTTGTAAGCAAAGGCTGAAACACCTTGGACTGTTCTGCCTGGAGAAGTAGCCTCAGGATAGTCTATCGAGATGCAGGGTGCTTCTGCATCTGCATCTACAGGGTGCATAAATGCATCTGATGTAGGGTAACAAAGGATAAGGCCAGAGTCTCCTCAGTGGTGTCTGGTGACAGGACAAGAGACAACAGGCACAAACTGAAATACAGAAGATTTGGTTTAAACATAAGAAAACAAGGAAGGCTTGTCCTCACTGGAACAGATTATCTACAGAAGTTGTGGAGCCTCCTTCCTTTGATACATTCAAAACGTGACTGAACACAGTCCTGGGTAGTCTGGATGAACTAGATGATCGTCAGATGTTCCTTCCAATGCCAACTATTCTGTGATTCTGTGATCTCTACAGAATCTCCCTTTGGAAGCGCAGACACACTCTCAGATCATCACTGTTATTTATCTATCCTAGAAAAGTGCCTGTTTTTGCACTAGTGACAGAGACAGGAATTTGATCAAGGCCAGATCATTAGGTTCCAAACTATGGAGCACTTTTGGAAAGGAACTACTTACAAGTTGCTCTGCCTCTCTCTAAGCAATAGAAAATGTGATCTTGAAATTTTATTTTCCGTTTGAATAACTGGCCATAAATAATATGAGGCTATTTCTAGCTGTTAGGTTATTATGACAAAGAGCAGAATTCTCTTTGAAAAATATGCAGACATTGAATTTAGTTGTGTACATGCAGGTCTTTTATTCAGGTATTTTTCTTTACCTTACTCAAGCTCAAAAATGTCCTCAGTTGTAATGGAGATGTACGTTAATCTATGGATGCCTTAGACTTAGTTTTCCCAAGTACACCTGATGATGTCACTTCTATCTTAAAGAAAGTAGAGCCTCTATTTCCATCATTGCCTGTACTTCAGTTTCATTAATAGAGTTTTCTTACTGTTTTAAATATTTTCTAGGATAAGGACAGGTTAGTTTAAAATATGTATATTTTACCATATATTATATCTGTAATATTTTTTACACTCATATTTGTCTTTTGACCTTTCTTTTTTTTTCTGTAAGGTATTCTAATATAATTTTGAATGTTTCCATTTGTCTTTCAAAAGGTATATATGTAAGTTATGTGCACACAAATAAGAGATTAGAGATTTTAAATAACATACTTTAGTGATTCCTATCTTTATTGAGACTGTCACATTAAACAGATGTCAGCTACTTTACAACAGGAACTTACTCCATCATGCTGTGTTGTGAAGGTACAACTATTGCCTCTCTTCATTTAGCTGAGATAAAGAACATAAAGACTGAGGCATAAATACATTTTCACATAAGTTAGGAATGGGAAACCTGTATAAATATATGACAAAATCAGGATCTGAAGAACCTGGCTTAACTCTCCTCTTCCCTGACCTCTGCAGTGCTTTAGATAAATAAAAAGATAAAATAACAAGATAAAAGATAAAAGTTTAAAATAACAAGCTCAGAGTTTTGATTCACAGTATGTCTTGCTGATTTTTCCAGCAACGCACAACCTCTTTTCTGAGCCAGTGGAACAACCACAGCTGATCCTGTAATAAGTGTACTGCCAAAGGATCAAGACTTTTTTTTTAGGCAGCAAATAAAATAATTGCTGAAGAAACAAATGATAAAAATGGTCTGAGTGCTGAGAGAGTCTCAGGAAGAAGTCATTTCTTTTCATAGGTCAGGCTCAGAAAGTCTGATCCTGCGGAAGGTGAAGCCCTCTGAAAGGCATTAGAAGCAACTTTTGTTAACTTTTTTGTTAACATTTGTTAAAATATTTTGCAGACCATTTTTTCCTTATTTTTTTATCATGTAAGCAATAGTGGACAACAGCTCTCACTCAACAAGTGAACTTTCTTTCTCTAGATACTAAAGGAGGATTGAACATCAGCATATATAAATGCCTCAAGGGAGGGAGAGAGGAGGATGGCGTCGGCCTCTTTTCAGTGGTAGGCACCAACAGGACTAGAGGAAACGGCTACAAACTGAAGCACCAAAAGTTCTGGAGGAAATCAAGGAAAAATTTCTTGACAATGAGGTTGACAGAGCACTATAACAGATTTCCCAGAGAGGCTGTGGAGTCTCCTTCTCTGGAGATCTTCAAAACCCACAGTCCTGTGTAACATGCTCTAGGTGACCCTGTATGTGCAGGGTGACTAGATGATCTCTAGAGATCCCTTCCAGCCTTAAGGATTCCATGATTCTGTGACCTTGCTGTTTATGATTTGCACCAGATTTTTAGTTCTACATATTTCTGACAATCTGAGCATAACCTTCTTAACCAACCAGGATGCTGAGCTGGTATAGAGCAAGTAGAAAAGCAAGCACTGTCCTAATTCCTGTGTAGTGGGTGAAAATTACAGCTCTAAATCTGAATAACTGAGAACAAATTCAACTACACACAAATGAAAACATAAAGCCTAATTCTGGTGTCATGCGAGTCATACAGTGGATATAAGAGCTATAATATTTTGTTATGTCTAAGATATTAAAAGTACACCAGGCTTCTGAAACAAAACAGCTGCAGGATGAATGTGCAGATTTCACAATTTCTGTGACCATTAGTCTGTACTGAGAGATGAACAAAGTATGCATACTCCTCTTTGTGAATTGCTCTTTTTCTATTTGTTATCAGTCAGACACAGTGCTAAAAATATGCCCTATATCTTCCCTCTTGTTTCCTCTTTTATGTGATCCTTCCATTCTCAAGAAAAGTCGGGATACAATATGTCTGCAAAGTAGAAGTTTATTCACTAAAACGTGTAAAATCTGGAAAATGGTTACCAAAATTACCCAAATAATTAACCTGTCAGTAGTTCCATCCAGTATATGTGTTATCTATCCTTGACAGAAATGCACACCACAATTCCTAATCTACAGGCAATTCAGCCCAATCCAAACATTTCAATATGCATTTTTCTACCAAAATGCTAACTACATAGCTGAATGCATGAAGAAATTCCTTTTGACTATTTAATTGCTGATATTTTTTGTTAATTTACAAAATATGTGATTAGGCATAAACTCTAGCAATCTATTTACTAAACTCAAGGAAGCCAAGAGAGAATTTTTTCACTTCATACTTGACAAGAAATAATATATAACTTTTTCTTGTTGCTTCTACATTTGTGTGTATCTTCTGGGTAGTTTTTTCAAGCTTTCAAAGAATAAGACACAAAAGTCTAAGTCAGCATGACCAAAGTTTGGCCTTTAAGTTCTGTAAATAGGAGAAATTGAGGGATACTTTTTTGTTTGTTTGCCCTGCAGACAAGGTTGGTTTTATGTTATCTGCAAGTTTAATGAGTGTCTAGTGGAGACATGGCCCTGGGGTTCTATGAGCAACCCTGGAGAAAGCTTAGACCACAGCAGGCACGGGGATCTAAGAAGAGATTAAAATGTTTTAAAGTTTTGTTTGCAGTGGTGAAACTTAGGACTTTATCTTTTTTTTTCTGAGAAACTTTTTTTTCCTTCTCCTGTAAACACAAACAACATCTGCCATTAAGTTACTGGTAAATCTGGAATGAAACACCTGTATTTCCAAAAGCTATTGCTGTACAGTGCTAAATGTCTGCCTCCAGCAAGATCTCAAGTTGGATTATGTGTCTTGAGGACACTCTTTACTTCGAGATCAAGAGGAGTAGTGATGATAAGTCATATTAAAATGCCATGATGATGCTTCATTAACAAATATCATCACCATTAGTATATTGTTATTAAACTGCATATATGTATATCTCCACTCATATATCTGCCAAACTTGACTTGAATGAGCTGAGAGAGAATCTGCTTTGATAATGACGGCAAATTAAAAAAAAAAAATGAAGTTATTTTTTCTGATTTTTTTCTTGGTGCTTTGATGGAATTTCTTGAATTATATCCCTCAAAATGGACTGAAAAAATATGTAGTGACATAAATAATATTAAATATCCTTTCCAGGTTTCATCTAAGTTTGCTGAATTGCTTAAGTAGTTTTAAAATAATTTTGAAAGTTTTATTCTGATTGCATTTAATTTGATATCCTTTAAAAATATTCAACAAACCACTGTTTTAATCAGTAGGGGAACAATTAAATGATATATGACATTGCACCAGGCAATTATGCTTCATAGTCAAGAATCAATTCAGACTGTTTTGATTACCAGATATCTGAGAAAGTTATAAATAAATAGGTAAGATGATGAATTATATATAGGAAAGCCAGCATTTTGCTTCTCATGGGAAAGATTCTCTAAAACACCTCAATCCTCTATTTCCCTCTTCAACCCCAGTGCTGTCTTCATCTACAAAACCATCATCCTCTCCAAGCTGTCAGCCAACACATATATTTCCATAAGGACTGTTTTAACGTAGACTGCATTTTAGTCCTCTGCATTGTGAAACACAGTACAACATTATGCACTGTTTGAGAAAGGATTTTTTTTTTTTATCTGTTTTGCCAATCAACAGGGGGCAGCAGAAAGAAACAGACACCAAGGAAAAGAATGGTCGTGTTTATTATTAGTATCAAATAATACAGAAATGAAATGATATATCTAGCAAAACAACAAGCTTACTATGCACTGGGTTTTAACAACAGACAAAACAAGTGAAGTAATGCACTTAGCCATTACTAGATGAGAAACAGAATAGTGATAAAGAAAAAGATACATCACCAGTTTCCTAAATACGTTACCATCATCCACATCCACAGTCGCTGGGGAGTCCCTGTCGCAGTGAGGATTTGCAGAACCTTCTCAGCAATTGGGAGGTCTTACACAGTGCATCCACCCATAACTGAGGTCTCCAAAGTGAATGTAAGAAGGTCCAGCTTTTATAAATCAGAAATAACTTGCGTTTCTTTGTGAATGATAGCATGTGGTATGACTTACTTTCCCTATTATCAGTGACCGGGACTTGGTCAGAGCCTTGGCTTTGGGTAAGTTCAAAACCACAAGAGCCTACAAAAGTTACAATTTTATGAGCCTATGTGCAGGTTAGCACAAGCAGTTCTACAGCCAAGTTCTGTGTACTTTTACAAAGGCAGAGCTGTATTCATCTGTAAATCAACCCTTACTCGGGCCTGTCGCTCCTAGCGACAGGTCCTAGCAGTTCATGTTCTTGTCTCCTTTTGTGGCAAACAAACATTAATGCTGCAAATCCCATTGCAGATGTCCCACCTTTATTTAATTTAATTTAATTTAATTTAATTTAATTTAATTTAATTTAATTTAATTTAATTTAATTTTATTTTATTATTTCATTTCATTTCATTTCGTTTCATTTCATTTCATTTCATTTCTGAGAAAACTCCAAAGATATGACATTAAAAATTATTAAAAACTACAATTTTGTGAATGACAGCATTTTTATATATATGTAGATATATATGTATATATATATACACACACAAATTCATGTATAGCATTTATAGATCCCTTAAAGTACTCTTGTGCTTACATCAATACCTACAGTGTATCCCAAAATGCATATTTAGGATACTTTTCAAATTTTCTGGACATATATTTCTTGACAGTAACATTTGAACTCAACCCCTTTTTTCCAGATAATTTATTTTTTTCATTTCTAAATCTACTTTTAAACTTAAAAATTTTTAATACTCTTTCCTTTCATGTGTTTCCATTGACATTAATTTTACTATCAGAGTATGAAAATAGATTAATCTCTTGTTTTTGCTTTTGAAGATAATGCATGGTGTGAAAGTTCCTGATATTCTCATTAGAGGTACTATTTCATTTTTACCATGTTGCACAACTATTCATAATTTTATGATGTGGTGGCTGAGTCATCCTTTAGAAGGGTTAAGTCATCTAAGCATGGAATTACAAAAATGTGGACTGATGAGACTGATGTATTCATCATTTGCATAAGGAAATCAAGCAAGTAAACGAGGAGAATTGAAATGATTCTTTCTAAGTTTATGTTTCCACACTTAACACATTTGATTTAAAGCCATAGTTACATTATCTAGATGAAAGTCATCACTTTCCATTCATGATCTTGGCTTCTTTTTTGTAGCCCTGGGCTATCATTCTAACTTTGTTGGCAATATTCTTGTTAAGGTAATAGAGCTATGTGCATTTATTTCCTAATAATCTCTTAAATCTCTTGTTTTTATATTGACTTTTTTTTTTTTTGCATTTGTGCATTTTAACACTCACCACTGTTTTCAAGTGGTTCAAAATTTCAGCAAATCATTTACCACTCCTCTTAACTTCTCCCATTTTCATTATTGCAACTTGAATGGCCTAAATAGTTCCCACGTATTTATGGTCTAGGACTGTAAAAAAAAATGTGGAATTCATCAGATACTGAACACAAAAAAAGGCAAATAGGTAATCCCCTGGGATGACACTTATAAGTTCTAGAGCAACGCAGTCTCACATAGTCTTTCTTAAGCATCTTTCTATTAGTTAATCATAGAACGTCTGTACTAACTTTTTATAGACAGTGAGTAGCAATGCAAAATAGTGGAAAGAGTTCCAGTGAGATGTGTGATGTGCAACTCTGCTCCTTATTTGTGGCAAAACCCAGGTAATTTTAATCTAAAATTGAATGATTTCTGAAAAAAAAACCAACAATATATTAGTATCATGATTGTTAAATTTATTTAGCACATATTTAAAATACCTAATAAAATACTGAATAGCTATGCAAATTAAAGGACTGTATTGTAGTTGGGCTCTTTCATATATTAGTAAAATACTGAAATCAGAGATTTGCATTACAGTTGTTACTATTTTTAGAAGTTTATAATTCATCAGTAAAAAGTCACTGCAGATAAAAGCTTGACATACAATTAATTACTAATCCAATTAAATGCTTTTTTTAGAAGTTTGCTTTAATTAAGGTAGAAGATTAGTGAAAAGAATAATTTCAGCTTACTGTTTGTTTTTGATGCCTTTATTAGGCACAAAACATTTCTGTTAAAAAAAAAACATAAAAACACACTGAAGCTTCTTCCTAAAAAAAAATTCACCTGTATTGTCTATCTCAACTGATGCAGAGATACAAAAATTGGAGTATTTGACCCCTAAACCATTCCGTAAGAGACTCTGAAACATTTTGTAAAAAGTGGAATTTAAAAGATATTGTTAATTTAGATAACCTGGGACAATAAGTTTGGAAGAATTGCTTGAAAAGGGAGAACTTAAAAAAAATTAGGGCCTAACAAAAGTTTTGGCATTATAGAAGCTTGCTTTCAGTGATACACAGTTGCCACTTCCAGGATGGTTGGTAGGCACGGACTCTGCTCCCTCACAGTTCCCTAGGCAGCACAACATGCCCTTCTAGCAGCTGCAAAGAGGAGTAATGGAGAGTGGAGTGAAGACATCACAGCACAACTCTGCTGTACTCCCTGTGCCATGCTGCTGATAAACCCATTCTGCCCAACGGCAGAAATACGATGAAATGTTTGGTGCGGAGCCAGCAAGGGTGGCAAGCCACTCCTTTCACATGAACTTTGCTTGAACTTTGCTCATTATAAGCTCGTTATAATGCCGATGCACCCCCATCCCAAAAGTTACCCGCCTGTGAGGTGCAACCACTCCTCACTGAGCATGCACTCTAGATTTTTGATTGACTGTACCTTTAAATAAAAGCAAGATACTTTTTCAACAATCAATAACAATAGTAAGCATGAGTACAGTCAGTTAAGCTCCACCTAAATGTGAAAAAAGTGTAAAAGATGAACTAAGGAGGAAAAAAGGGAAGGGAAGATTCCATTGTAACTTCTCTGTCAGTCGACGGGCTGAACTCCTTTATGCCTCTGGTTGGGACACTGCTTGAGGAGACTCAAATTGGAGGGAAGATGCATTGTAACTTCTGGATTAGTTGATGGGCTCAATCCCTTTCCTCCCCTCAGCTTGGAATGCTTCCTGGGGAGATTTGAGACTGATAGTCCTCTACCATCTTCTAGGGTGAGTGGTGATTGCACATATGTACATCAGAGCTAGCTAAGAAACCCCCACAATATTAGAGAATTTCATGTACTGACATCCAAAACCTGCTTTGTAAATGTTGCATTTGAATAAATCATGCTTTTTGTGAACTCCATTTGCTCCTTTGAAGACAGTTGGACCTACAGTTGACAGACTGTGATTCCAATACTGCCAGTGTTGGGCCTATAGCTGCCACAGTATTTGATACCTGCACCCCAATCCTGCTCCCCCTGTCCCACTTCAAACTGAAACAGTAAGACTAATGGAAAAATTAAAATCAGAAGCAGTCTACCAAGTGGCAGTAAGTTCCATTTCTGTTTTTATGTTGTCTGTCTCTCCAGATGAATGCACTCCTGTGTTATTTCAATATGTCCTACTGTCTACTTACAGCTCTGTCTCATCACTTTGGTGAGTGATAATGTTGCCCTCATCAGTCTGTGTGCTTTTTATTTTATTTCTACAGAAACAAAGGGTGATAGAGACAAGGTGAAAAGATGGCTAGGCGATGTTCAGCATTTCACGCTGGGATGGAGCTGGACGTTCGGACTCCATGGACCTAAGAATATGGTTGTACTTCTGAATTCAATGATATAGATGTCACTTACAATGTCAAGGTATTATGTGATGCATGAAAAGTACCAGTTCAATTGCTGTGAATTATTTATTGTTAAATTGTTAACTTGTTGTGAATAATATATATGTGCCTATTGATGCCGTTCACCCTTCTGAAGAAGGAATGACTTATATGACATTAGGAAGAGCTATTTGGTTCACTCTGCATGTCTATTACTAGAATGTCTTCTAAAGTAGATGCATTTTGCATGATTATCTGAGACCCATTAGGCCTCAGTAATGAATACAGAATAGGCCAACAACTTTCTCTCATGGGGTCCATAAGCTCTGGTGTTTCCTTTCAACACAGCTGACACAATCAAAGGCAGAAAGAAATGCTTCTTGTGGTGTACCAGGCAAGCATTTTTGTTACCACAAAGTTCCAAAGTCAATGATATATAGTCTGATCGGTTTTTAAACTCTAAGATTTGATTTATTCTGAATTTAAAACATGGATCTTCAAAATCATACTGTAGTTCATTATTTCTTGTTGCAACGAGGTATGTGTTGTTTATACTTCCCAGAGCTCCCAGGAGCTCATAGAAGGAATGGAATTTGGATTAGCAATTTTAAACAGCCTCATGGAAAGAAAAATAGCTCTACGAAGAAGTAAAAACGAGGAGTATATGTATTCATAGCAGTGCGTGTACAGTATAACTTGTTATCACAGTCCTATTTTATGACAACTGATGCAGAAAAAAATAACATTAAGTGCTAGTCTTGGGTCCTTTTAAGAAGCTTTTAGCATCCATAGCTATTACAGCATGGCTCTCCTTTTCTGACCTGTAGTTTTAAAAAGTGTCACAAAAGATACATAAGGGATATTGGGATGCCTGTAATATTTTAGGACTGTCTGTTTCATCATCACTGAGTGGCTTAGGAAAAATTCAAGAGGGAACAGCTAAGGTATAATCTACTAATTTTCCTGATGATCTCAGAAAGCATGCAAGCCAAAGTGTCCTAGGAATACAGCTTGTTCAGAAGTTCCTATAACAGAAAAAAAATGTGTTGGTCTATTGTAATGGTTGCAGTTCTGTTAGATGGTGCTGAACGAATGCTTTCTTGAAGATGTTTCTAGAATTTTCCATTTTGTTCTTACCTTCTGTTTTCAATTCTGACCTTGTGACTCTCAAGTAGAAGAGTGTTTCCTGTTTCAGAAGCCAGTGCCCTAGAGACTGTGCTAAAACAAGATATAATTGCTGTTTTCAGCTTACCAATCTTCTATGTAGATCAAGTTCAGGGATTCCCCTGTAAAACTCGTAGATGTAAAACCTGTCACCAGAAATGGTCTTTCTTGTCCATTGATCCTGGCTACTCTCCTGTAGTTTATTGTTAGTGTAGACATTGATTTCTAGACCTTTTTCTGATAAGATGCCATTTGGAAGCTGTTTGGAGGTCATTGCATCCTGATGCCAAACAAAGTCTCTGCAGAATATAACTTTAGGAAATAAAAATAAAATATTTGTATATTGCACAAGATTTTATGCAGTTATATCAAATGATACACTGAGATCAAGGGGAAAATGTCTACTACATCCATATGAACTTTTACAGACTTTGTTTCTGTCTTTTACATTATATTTTTTTAATATTAGTTGTGAATTTCTGTCTTTCTGCTTGCTTTCTCCTTAATTCTTCCTTTTTTCCTTCCCTGTTTGTTTAAATTCAAGCTAGATGGGGTTATAACAGATCTCATACTGAAATGATTACCTGCATGACTTTGATTAATTGACAGTGATAAGAATCACCTAGTGCCGATGAGTGTTATTTACTTTACTGCTCTTTTTCCAGCCAAGCAGGATGAAAGAACCTTCATGTAAATGAGAATGAGGTCCAATAAGCTATTTTAAAACTGGATTTAATAGAATTCAGAACTAGTACTTTACAACCTATTTTGGTCAAGCTATCATCAACACCTGTCATTTATCACAAATCCTGACATATCCGTTCTTTTAATTTTTGACTAAACTTTATGACTATTTTTGATTATAAGTTGCACTGTGAAACATATTTCCCAACTTTCTTGATGGAATATTCCAAAACTGAGTTCATCGTGCCCCAGTTAGGTATTGAAATTTGATTTTTTTTACAATTATTGTAAACAATTTAAAATGAAAACCATTTAAAATGTTAACTTATTTATTATTAGTTCAGAAGAAAGTTTGCATCAGTTATATGGGTTTTTTTTTTATTTTTTTAACACTTTTTGTTAATCTGTCTTAGATTTACTTTCCATTTATTTCAGAATATTTCAGAATATTTAAGGTTGGAAGGGACCTCTACAGATCATCTAGTCCAACCTTCCTGCTCAAGCAGGCACACCTACAGCATGTGGCACAGGGTGGCATCCAGGTGGGTTTTGAAGACCTCCAGAGTAGGAGACTCCACAACCTCCCTGGGCAGCCTGTTCCACTGCTCTGTCACCCTAACAGTAAAGAAGTTGCTCCTCACCTGGAGACGGAACTTCTTATGCTTCAGCTTGTGGCCATTACCCCTCGTCCTATCGCTGGCCACCAGTGAGAACAGCCTGTCCCCTTCCTCCCTGCATTCTCCCTTCCTGAACTTATACATATTAATCATATCCCCTCTGAGCCGTCTCTTCTCCAGAGAAAAAAGGCCCAGCTCACTCAGCCTCTCTTCATACGAGAGATGTTCCATTCCCTTAATTATCCTGGTTGCCCTTCTCTGGACCCTCTCCAGAAGCTCCACGTGCTTCCTATACTGGGGTGCCCAGAACTGAACACAGTACTCCAGGTGCGGCCTCACCAGAGCTGAGTAGAGGGGCATTTACCTCCATGTTTTGAAGGCATTTTATTGCTGTTAATGCTCACTAAGCCATGTATAGTTTGAAGAAGACATTTTGCAAAGCAAAGTTGAAATGTCTGTCTGGATAGCCACTGGAGCATGTAAACTTGCTATATTCCTCACTGTTGGTGTATGGGATGGCTATTAGGACTAAGGTGGATTTTACTTCTGGTTCTGCCAGTAGGGCTAATGGCTTAAACAAGTTATTTCACTACGTGTGTTTCCCATTCTCAAGACCCGAGCTGATGCTACTTATCTCCTTTGTAAAGTACTTTGAGATCTGCTGAGGAAAGACGCTATATAAATGCTTGCTATTAGTAATAGTCCTATAAAAGGGACAAAGTAAAAGGCAATTAAAAGAGAAAAAAACTAAAAATGGTGGAGTAAAAGCCTTATGTGTTTTGATGGAAAAGGTAAGTATGCTGTCAAACGTAAAGGTCAGCATTGTACAAAGTGGAAAGCTTGCCCAAATGCAGAAAGAAAGAAGGCCCATAAAATATGGCAGCATTTAAAAACAAACTGTGAAGACTAGAAAAGGATTTACTTCTCCATCAGCAGGAGGAAGACAAATGATGGCCTGTAGCAGGGGTACTCAAGGATGAGGAAGACATAGCAGAGAGTGTAACAGATTTTTGTAGGTGTGAAGACTTTGGGAAGATTTTCATATCCTCCATGTTCTTTATAGCAGAGGAGTCAGAGGATTGGGCAGTTTTTTCATGAAATATTAAATAAATCAGGAGGAAGAGATGGTATTCAGCAGAAATCTATGAAGTGACTCAGATGTGAAACTGCAGAACATCTGGCAAAGCTGTGCAACCTATCCTTACAAACAGCTATGTGCTAGAGGGATGAGATATTGCCAGGATAACTCCCATTACAAAAAGGAATGAGAACTGTGGAGTGGAGTCTGGAAAATACAGAACAGAAAGTCTCATTTCAACCCCAGCAAAGTGAAAAAATGCTGAATAATACAATCAGTCAGCACACAAATAAGCCCAGGATGTTGAGAAAGCCTGAAGAGCCTCAGCTAAGGAAGATCCTGCTTCACTCTAGTGCAGCTCTGACAGGGTGTCGCTTAGGTCAACCTGTTACAGCACTTCTTACTCCTTTTGTTCTCACTGGAGAATGGTATGTTTCTTCATTCCTCATAGTTCTCATAATTCTTCATCAGATCCTCATAGAGGTCTCTGCAGCTTTTTTTTTTGTTTATCACAAACTTTTATCCTAGGGGAAAAATTATTTTTTAATACTTATTACTTGCACTGAATAAGTGAGAAACCTCATGAAGTTCAACAAGGGCAAGTGCAGGATCCTGCACCTGGGGAGGAATAACCCCAAACACCAGTACGGACTGGGACTGATCTTCTGGAGAGCAGCTCTGTAGCGAGGGACCTGGGTGTCATGGTGAACAAAAAGTTGCCCATGAGGCAGCAGTGTACCCTTGTGTCCAAGAAGGCCTATGGGAGTCTTAAGCATTAAGAGCATTAAGAAGAGCGTCTCCAGCAGGTCGAGGGAGGCGATCATACCCCTCTAATCAGCCCTGGTGAGGCCAAAACTGGAGCACTGTGTCCAGTTCTGGGCTCCCCAGTACAAGAGGGATGTGGAGCTGCTGGAGAGAGTCCAGTGCAGGGCTGCAAGGATGATCAGGGGCCTGGAACATCTGCCTTATAAGGAAAAGCTGAGAGAGCTGTTCAGCCTGAAGAAGAGAAGGCTGAGGGGGGACCTGATCAGTGAATACAAATTCCACAAGGGAGGCAGTGAGGAGGAGGGGGCCGGCCTCTTTTTCAGTGGTGACTATTGATAGAACTAGAGGAAATGGTCACAAACCGAAGTACCAAAATTTACGCAGGTACAACAGTGAGGGTGACAGAGCACTGGAAGAGGTTGCCAAGAGAGGTTGTGGAGTGTTCTTCTCTGGAGATCTTCTACCCACTTTGACACAATCCTGTGTAACATGCTCTAGGTGACCCTGTATGTGCAGGGGGTTTGGACTAGATGACCTCGGGAGACCCCTTCCAATCTTAAGGATTCCGTAATTCTATGATTCTATGAATATTGCTTTTTGATTACTGTTCATATCCTAGATAGTACACATTACAGCAATTGTTTTTGCTTGGCATAATCCTCCTCACTGATCCTTATCTTGTTTTTAATCATTTGCTGCTCTGATCACAAAGAGGGGATGCGGGTTGGCAAAAGACATTCTCTATCTGTATTTAAGTGCAATTTCACTGCATAGAATGGGTTACATATTTGTATAATTCTGAGTTTGTAGTTAGTAGAGAGGGAGTTACAGTGGACATGTGGCAATAACTCAGAAGAACCAGAAATGAATCTTCTTCTTCTGCAGTACCCCTATGAGTGTTGCATAGTCTTAAACTGTTTGCTAATATTCCTGGTCTTAGAAAAACCTTTGCTATTATGTTCTTTGATAAAAGTTTTTCTGCAATATGAAACACATATTAATCATTTAAATAACTCTCCATATAAAGAAATGGAAGACAGCAAATGAGAAAATACATGGAGTGCCCAGAGTGTATAAAAGTATGGAGCACTTTGCATATGAAAAGAGTTTGAAAAGATGAGGACACTTCAGTTTGGAAAACAGACAGCTGAGAGGGGATATGACAGAGGTATTAAAACTATGAGTAGCATGAAGAAATGTAATAGGGAACAATTATCTCCTGTTTCTCACAACAGTCCAGTGGAGCATCAGATGAAATGGCCAGGCAGCAGGTATAAATCAAAGGAAAGGCAGTGTTCTTACACACAGTAGGCAGGGAGATCCAGGGACTCATAACCAGAGGCTCCTGTGGAGGTTATCGGAGCAGATGGATTTTTAAAACTTTTAGACAAATTTATGGAAGGAGAGTTAATCAAGAGCTATCAAACAGGAAGAAACCTCAGTATTTAACTGAAAAAAACCCCCCAAAACCTCTGTATGATAGATTGTGAAGTCTAGAAATGAGAGAAGAAGAGAAATGCAGCAGTTTCTGCTTTCTCTTCAGTTCTTTCCCCTTGCATTTTGTACAACCCTCTACCAGAAGCAGGATCAGGACACATATACTTTTGCTCAGATGCATTACATTTACTTTTTTATTCTTATGTTTATGTTCTTATTATTGCAGTTTGTCTTGGGTAATATTTTTCCAGTGAAACACAAAGTGGAGGAAGCCACAGAGAATGGAAACCAGGTTTTCCTTGCAAATATGAATAATTTAAAATGTTTGCCATCTAATCCATTGGTTTGTGTTATGTGTTCAAAACTAATTTTTCCCTCAGCAGGTAATTTCCAGTTGGAAACATCCCTGTTGACCTCTATCTTCAGTTCTTGCTTAAACCATTTGAATGCCTTTTTTCCCCCCTCTAAGTTTACAAGTCTAATTTCTTCCCCAGAGGGTGTTCACAGTTCCTTCAAAGCCTTCGTTTCTTATCTGTGAGCTATGATGTTCTTTGACAAGACTCACACCGTTTGGTAGGTCACTCTGGTCAGACACAGACAGAAGGGGTAATTCTGGTTGGACATGCGCTGAACTAGCCAATTCTAATTAGGGGAGGTTAGAAAAACACTAAATTTCAGTCTGCTGCTTTCATTTCAAATATTTTATCCAATATCTAAATTGGAAGCAGTATGTATCTGATCTGAAAATAAATTGTTTTTCCTTAAATCTCAACTTCAGTTCTTTCATTATTTTTTCCTGACGTTTCAGCCTGAATTAGTGGGAACAGCTGCATAAAATTCTTTTTTTGAATTCTAAAATTTGCAGCACAGTGCAGCTGATCCAAGGACACTATATGAGTTTCCTGAAATGTTGAAAATATTACTGAGTAAGAGAGGCCCAACTTAACAAAACATTAAGGCCTTTGACTGTAGGATTTTGCAGAAAGCACTTTATACCTAGGTTATATAATTGATTATTTAATTTTATGCTTTATGCAGGCTTAATAATATTGTATTAAACTAGTTTAAGAGACTGTTGGTCATGACTTTTTAAAGCAAGGAAGAATTGAATTTAAATTCAAGATCAAGTGTCAACATATATATACATACATACATACAGTGTATATACACTCTTAAAGTTGCATATTCAAGTAGCAGTGGTGTTTAAGATTTCATACTAAAAATAAATAAAATGCAATATTAAAGTATTTTAAATATAAACATCTTGTTCAGAGAAGGAACCTGTACAGGCCAAAATATTTATTCTCTAAATGCATCCATGTACTCCTGCAGGGGAAAATGAAACTTTTAGAATGATGCAGATGAATGATGCAGGACTGGGCTGAGATGGGGGCTGGGGAAGCCCCAGGTCCTCATGACTCGACAATGTTTCCCCACCAAAACTTTAACTTTCAAGTTATATTACGCTCCCTTTCCTCTTACTCTTTCTCCTACATTAATGAATATTGCTTGTACTCTGCTGTCCTATGGCAATAGGGAAGCTGGAATATGATCCAGTTGCAAACACATTCTTGCTTATCAGAAAAGGAAATAACCAGTTGCAGAAAAATTAACAAGATTTCTGCTGGGTAGGAAGCTATTATTCTTTACCGAGGTGAAAGTATTTATCTTCAGCATAGTTCACACTATTTTGTCTCTTAATTGAACAAAAAACATCACACAAGCTGTTACATCAGTTGTGTGGCTTGTATCTGGGATATTGCAATTAGCCAGAAGTTCATTTCTGTAATGTTAGCACAGGGTTAACTACACTATAAATGATTTGTACTTCTTGAATTGAATACTATGACATTTTCTGTACGTGACAAATTTTTGAGTTTGTTCATTTCTGGCAGGTGACTGCTAGAATCTTTGGTGACAGTTTAGAATAAATGTCCAAAAATTATTAATTCATTTGGCAGTCCTCTGTAGTAATGTAAATCATGATGTTCTTCTGTGACATTAGTGGATATAATCTCTTTCAAAAATCCCACAAAATCCTCTATCTCTTGTCTGTCTATAGTCAAGTATATCTGCTTTAGTATATCTAGATTTGGCAGCACTTCAGCTTCTTTGATGTATTTAGTAGAAAGAGACTTGATAAGTAGGTACAAGTGTTTAGGGATCAGCATCGACAGTTTAATTTAGATACTTTAATTTGGTTGAGGGTTTTTTTTTTTTGGTAATGTCCATTCCTTTTTCTGTTTACATTTAAACTTGATGATGAGGCCTATTAGGGCTTATTAGACTTGGAAATACAATTTTCATATCTAACATAAAAACATAACATGGCAATACTTTGTTGTTTTAGTGAACTAAGACAGAATGCTTTACATGCATTGTGGAAAAAAAAGAGCACATTTGTATTGAAATTTTTTACTAACTTTGAGGCTCTATAATAAAAGTGAGTGACTTTTACCAAAGATATTTTAAAAAATACACCTATAAGTGTCTTACAATATTTGAGGTAGTATTATGTCATTATTTTTCTCTCCTATCACAAAACTCCTCATATGAATAAGCACTCCTTTGTACTACAGAAGGACATAGCTCTTCTCTCTGAGGCATTAAATTGTTAGGTTTACAAAGCTGAACAGTAAATACTTGGCCTGTGCTCCTATTGCTCATATAACATGAACAAACTGATGGATCAAAAGGAATAAAAACAAAGACAGACAGCAGAAATGGATCTCCATTTTACTATAATATGATTCAGTTATAGTAAGATGGGCTGATGGTGTCCATGTTAAGAAATCTTATGCCGGAGGCTTGTCTTGCATATTTTGAAGATTTCTTATGATGGAGACCATCAGCCCACCTTACTATAACTGAACTCCGTGCTTCAGTATAAATAAGGATGTCCAGCTGCAATCACATGTTTGTCAAAGTAAGTTTTTCTCAAAATATTTTGGTACGATTCAACAGATGACCATACCAAAGTCTCCTCATTCTGTTTCTGTGCTCCCATATAATTTCACAATAACTCACTTTACAAATTTATAACTCATAAGTGCAGATGGAATTGTAGAGGCATCTATCTTTCTTCTGACCTTTTTTTCTGTGGATTTTTTTTTGTTTGTTTGTTTTGTTTTTGAAAATTCCATACCTGCATGCATTCATTGTAGTTATAGCCACAGAATTACATTATGAAAGCATTTCAGCTCTCAAAATACTAATTTTTGGGTCCTCTGTCATATTTTGGAAGGTCCCATCAGTCTGTGCCTTACAGAAGCAGTTGTAAAACATTCTGCAGCTTTTCAAGGAAGTGTAGGTTGTATGTGATTTTTAGCATGCATATAAAGGATATTTAATTTGAACCATAAATCAGGAAATTCCTGTAAGGAAAGGACAGGTAAATACTCCATAGCTATTATACTTGGTTTTATACATTCTTTCTACCTGAAGTTCTCTGTCTCAGTTCACCTCACACCAAATTCTTCAGCTTCTTTAAAGACAGTCTTTTTATGTGTTAAGATGAGTTTTTTTAAGGTTGGCTTTTGCTGTTTTCAGTGGTAAAAATCAGCATCTGAAATAGCTTTGCAGCCTAAGGTCCCGGAGAGGCAGCAGGAAATAGAGATGCAGGAGTTCAGCTTTGTTTTTGTCTTGCATGGCTCTTGGCAGCCTCTCCATATGCTGGGATTTGGTCTCCCCCAAACCAGTGCCTGAAGCCCTCACAGTGTGTTGCTGCAGTAGAGCAGCAGGAATTCGGGGGTTTATCTTTATTAGATTTGATGCCTTGCTGTTTATGAGGCAGCACAGCTTGTACTGATAATGAAAGACCTCCCCTTCCCCCCACTCCCAATTAGTCACTCTTGTCTGAGCTATATTCTTTATGAAAAAGTTTTGTGTCAATATTGACAAGACGAGAAAAAGAAAATGAATTGACTCTGCGCAGCATGGGTCTAATCCTATGAAAAATTCTGTGGGAGCAAGGCTGGACTCCAGCAGTTTCCTCTCATTCTCTAACAGTATCCTAGAACATAATAAATACATTAGATGATGAGGATGATGCTTCTGACCCTGAGTTTAACATTTATTTCATGTTATGCTAGACTGTGTTCAGGCTGTTATATGAGACAGTGCATGAAACACTTAAAATAAAACCCCAAACAACCCCCACCCCCCAACAACCAACCTCCCCCTGCATCTTTCCCCTCCTTCCCTCATGGTGATTAAGCCACCAAACTTCCCATAGGACTGATTAACTGCTTTATTGAAATGACATGGTGAAAAAACAAATGTCAGGGAAAAAAAAAAAAAAAAAAAAGTAAGGAAGGCTGATCTTGGGATGAAGGAACTGAATTTTAGGAGTCTGAGGTATGAGATCCAGAATGAAGTGCGTACTCTTGCAGTTCTACAAAATGAGGATTTTAATAGCTTAACTTTCGTCTGTCTCACCTGTCCTAGATAGATTCTAGGTTTTTCAACTGGTACCTCTTTAAGGCATGTGTATGCATAATGCATAGCTAAAGGCAAGATGAGAAAAAGATGGGAAAATTTCCAATTGAAGTATAGCTGGACAGTTGCTTGGTTTCAATCTTACTGTAATGATGACATAAATAGCAATAAAATGGATGCCTAAGAGATCTTTAAGAGTTAACAAGTGCAGACATAGGGCACATCAATTAAGTATGAAAAGAGGGATCAGTACTAAGAAATAACGATTATAGGTCAAAAGAGCAATGCAAAGTCAATACATTGCTTAATAAGGATTCAGTTAAGTGATTAAAAAGTAACTGGTGTGCTTCTGTTCACCTTGCACAACTGTGGCAGTCACATTGTGAATGATGTGCAAATACCAGGAAATCATCTGTGGGTGCTGTTTTATTACAGATGCCTGCAAACCAAGTTTAAGTCATCAAGTAAGAAGATTGTGAAGTACCTTTTCTATATCAGAATGTAGTTTTGCAATCTACTGTCAGTGACATTATGGAGAACCTGATATTTTACAACACACATTGGTAAGTAAACCGCATAAAGATTTGCTAATATTTGCAATGATGTACTGCATTTCATCTTTAAGGTCTTGGGAAACCATTCCATTTTCTGCCTATTCTTTTCTTTCTCTCCTCTGACAGTTATAACTAACATATTTCTGGTACTGAAAGAGCAACAACAAAAATATGTGATAATAAATAAATGTAGACATTAGAAGAAGGGAGGCAGCATTTGTAGTTTTTTTTTTTTTTCTATTTTTGTATTTTTTTCTCCATTAATTCTATTAAGACCTTCAGTTGACTTCCTGCCTGCAGTGTGCTCAGTCATGAGAATATCATCTAGGTTTGTAATTCCACTTTCCTGCTTTTAGCACAGCAATTAAGCTGAAATAAAGAGCCAAATCTGATCATTGCATCCAACACAAGCAAAATTGTATTCAGGTGGGAGTTCCTGTGGATTCTATGAGAGGAGGTAGAATTGCTTCCCAAAGGACAGATATCCATTATGAAACAATGTTTTAGGATAAGCTTCCACAGAGCTTTACTCAAAAGATGGAGATCAAGACTCCTTGCTTCACTGTTTCACATCTACTGTCCCATGGACAGTGAAACTGTACTGGAGCTTCTTCTGTGGTAAACTCCAACAGCCTTTCATGGGCTTCATGACTTGACTCACTATGTTTGAAAATGATCATTATGGACAACTACTGCTTGAGGGTATCTTTTATCAGAATAGAAATGAGCCAGGCATTTATTTAATTGTTAAGTGAGAGGACACAAGGACGATTAGAACACGGGATCCTTTACTGCAGAACACAGTAGGGTTCAGTAGAGTGTCAGAAACAAATAAAAAATCACCTACCAATTTTCTGGCAGAGGATAATAAATTGACATGTTGGTGTTCCTTGAAGTACTGAGGTACTTTTTTTAAAGGTCTCTTTTTGTAATATTTTTATGATCCTTATGACAGTAATTACTTCAGCCTGGTTTTCTTTGTTAGGATCTCATGCTTAACTGATGAATATTTCAGTAAGCATACATTTCTAATGAATAAGAATACGTTTCTTCTTACTTGTACCCCAAAGCAGTAGAACATATCCAAAAGAGTTAGTGGTGCATTCTGTTTGTATCCAAACAAGCCTATTTTGCTGACATCATTCGCTATCTGAAATAGGATTAATTCATAAGGATACAAGAGTTTTTTCCCATTATGCATCCCTCAGGTTTTTCCATAAAAAATCCATTTAAAATAACAAGCAACTTCTGAATGACTTGTGGGTGATTCAGCTATAGTAGGGGAAGATCAGATTACCTTCCTGTTCACAGTCTTCAAACAACAAAACAACATATCAATTTCATTAGTGGCAAATATAAATTCTGTTTTATTAAATGAGCTTTTCCAAATCCCAGAGTTGCCTATAGGAATATATGTCTCAATTTTAGACACAGATTTTTGTAAGGTTAGCTTTATATGTATAAAAAGAAAATATGTAATCAGTAAGTAATAAAACAGAGAAAGACTAACTAATTGCTGGAAGATGTTTCACTGTAAGGAAAGTTCATGTTAGACAATACTAACTGCTGGTTATATAGTAAATATATATTTATACCGCTGCTTATAATTATTTTTCATTGTTCTTTTAAAATAATTGCACATGACCTTAAATATCTGTCTTTTAAAATGTAACTGATACTTTGAAGAAGATATTTTTCTCAGTCTATATACTCACAAAATACTGGTAGTGCCTTTGACTGTAGAACATAAGGGGCTAGGAATTTATCAAAGTTGATATAAGCTGTATTGACATATACATTATTCTACAGGAGACTGTTGAAAGATGATAAAAATTCTATAATGATTCTTTAGCATATACAAACAAGAAGGAATCTAACACAGTTGCTATGTTTCTTGAAATGTGCAATTACCATATATTATAAGTATTCAGATCTTTATAAAGTCATATTTCCATGTGCGTGGGTGAAGCTCATAAAGAAACAGAAGATTGTCTCCCAACAACGACAGTGTATCTCTAAATGAGGAAAGATTTAATCTGTAACATCCATCAATGTAATTAAAACTGGAACAAATTTCACTCGGATGTAAAGGCAGATTGTTTTTTAATTTTGAGAGACTTTTAAGTAAGTTGGTTTTATTCTGTTGATTGAGTATATTGCAGACATCTAATATTTCCTAGTCCTAAATATTAATACTGATTAATGCTAACTAGTGCTATATAGGAATGTTAATTGAAAGTACTATTAAATAAAGATATGTAGCTGCCATGGTTGCTATATATCTGCAAATAGGTGCCTTTCTTTCATTTTTTAACCAACAGGAAGCAATTTGGATTTGTATCTTCCTTACATTGGAGTGAAACTGGACACGCTTTTCAGAAGGCTCTGTTATCTTTGCTGATAGCAATTGCATTTTTTTCTTGAGTCATCTTTGGTGGTAGAAAAGTTAATTGCCTCAGTCCCAAGGAAGTGCATTGCCAGACATCTCCTCTTTATTTATGGATCCCTTCACACATAACAACTAATATGAACCATACTAGCAAAGGTTCATTGTTTTGAAAACGTAGGAGGGGATTGATGTCAACTCATTTAATTGATCTCACCTTAAATCTGCCATCTTAGACTTTATTTAAATCAGCAGGGGGGCAAAATAATGACATGACGATTCATTTCACATGTTTTTGACATCTATTTTAAAATAGAATGTGCCTATTTCTCTACATCATCTTTTGAATGGATTTAAGGTGCTTATCTTTCAGATAAATGATTAACATTAATGTGCCTAATTTAAGGCAGATAAAACCTTCATAATATTTAACAGGTCTTCCTTTTCAAAGGTAAATTAGGATCGCCCATCACATATATCTTGGATATCATGCATTTTTAAGGAGATGAACTAGGTGGTGTATTTACTGCCATCTGATATTATTTTTATAAATGTTTAAGCATATAAAGAACGATCTTTTCAGAAAGTAATTCAGATTGCCTAAATTTGCATGAGAAAAAATAATGATTTTTATTTCTGATATATTTATATGCAATGTTCCAAGCTTTGCTCCGAGTTATAAAGGTCTAAACCTAGAGCAATTTCACTGATTCTAATGATTATTTTTTCTTTTTCCTTAGAATAAGTCCTATATACATAAAATGGAGTAAAACTCTCTGTCTTATGTTCTCAGTGTTTTTGAACTGCTCCATAAGTAACATAGTCCTTTTTGTAATCTCTGCAGTCTATATTGGTACTGAAAATATAATCTCTTATTCTATGATTATCTCATACTTCAGACTGAAACATTAACCATAACATTGATTTTATACATAAGCATTTCTTCTGTCAAGATAAACAGAAGACTAAAATACTTCTCTAACAAAATTCTTTTAATTTCACGTTATTCAGGAATTACCCAAGATGGAGAACTATAGGAATTTATTCTGCAAAAATTAAGAGACTTGCTACTTGCCATGGAAAATACAGGCATACTGTTAGTTTGACGTAAAACACATAAAGATATTAAATGTGACTCTAATTAGTTTTGTTCACCACTTGAGTCTCTGCAGTTAGATTCCTTTGATGCCATCCTGCCTCTATCTAACATGAGTAATGGGAATGGTTAGTGAATAATATTTCATGCTGCCACATTCCAGTAGAAGTTGTTTCCACTTGTATGCACAGTTCCAGTGGATGCACTTTGATAAAGTGGTAAAAATGAGAAGCTCATAACTATCTAATTTCTCGACACACAAAATCCTGTAGATTGGTGATACATCAACATGTGCAAAATTACTTTTGCCAATACAGTGACCCTGTTTATTATATCACGCTATCCTTACTTATTGCCTATTATGCCATATAGCATGTTTGGTATATATACTTACATAATTCTATTCAATGGTAAAGGAACGTTGTATAATTCAACACAGGCTTTGTTAAAAAAGCCTAAACTTACATACCAACTTTCTTAAGATAATAATAATAGTAAAAAAGAAATAATTTGCAGCTTATCCTAAAAATTCCATTACATAAAAGAATGAGGTCTTTTATAAGATCTATAAGCTTGCTCCAAAAATAATATTAAAGTTCAACCAAGAATGATTAAAACCTCATTCCTGATCAATCTGCCATTGACACAGTCAGTTTTGAATGAGAGAAGTAGAATATGCTCATACTATTTGTCTCTTCTCACAAGGAACTTGTTAACTGCGTTACCTAGACCTTCATGTATGATTGCTAAATAGAAAAGGCAATAGGCAATGTTGTCATTAAATTTTAGTGTTACAGAAATTGGACATCCAAGTCCATGGTGAATAAGGACAACATTGCATAGATTGGAGGGGAAGTCTTTAGCTGGCCTATGATTACAAATTGGCTTTGTTAGAATTATGAAAAAAGCTCATATATGTCAACAACAAAATTTATATGGTATATGTAGTTAGAACAAACAAAAATGCTTACATAGCTTATGTGTTGGAAATCAGGGATAATAGTAAAATGACCTTTATTTTCCTGACATATGGTGCATTCACTACAGAGTTTTCCAGTTGTACTTATACTAGAACATATACAAATTATTTCCAGAAATAAGAAACCACTAATAGTTTTCCAGATGACAAGAAAAATCTAAATCAATTATTGTATTTTATTATATTTTATGTTTCAAGCACCAAAATGTACTCTGTGTTTTTCATAATAAATCCATAATGTCCTATTTGCCTCCCATGCAGTTTTAGCAGTACGGTTAGCTCCTACTAGAAGGCAGAGGATGGCAATCAAAAACACAAATGGAAAAAAGAGGAGCTGCAGTGAAGAATAACAGTGATGGAAAGAGTGACTCATAGTTATACTGATTAGGAAATAGACTCAGAATTCTTTTATTTATGGCTTAGTAAAGACAAAAATTTGCTGCTAAGGAGACTGAGAGGTAAAGAGAACTGTCTAAATCATGTGTGGGGGACAACTTGAAACTTTTATGATATAACCTTAATGACTTTCCTTTTTTTTTTTTTTTTTTTTTTTTTTTTTTTTTTTTTTTTTTTCTGGAACCTGGGAAACATAGGTATTACATGGATTCTAGCTTAAAGTGAATTGAACTGAGGAAACACTATGATGATGATTCCTCATTATCTTGAAAACACCTTTGTAAAGAAAAATGAAGATATGGTGCTAGAACTAATTGAAATGATCTATTTGATATTTTATGTATTGCTAGACTTGCAATATGATAGTTGTTACTGGTGTAAATTTGACAACAATTAGGTTTAACAAGTGAGTTGCTTAGCCACCAGGAGCTTGATACTTCAATATTTTGGTGAACATAGTTAATAAAATTTTAGGGAATGAACATGTAATGTAGCAAAAATAATTATAAAAAGCTATTTTAAAAGGCTATTTTTTTGTTTGCAGGATGATACATTTCCTCATAAATTTCTCTTTCTTGGCATGTATCCTTCAAAGAAAGTAACAGAAAGACATTATCTTGGATCATAGAATCATAGAATGCTTAAGGTTGGAAGGGACCTCAGAGGTCATCTAGTCCAATCCCCCTGCTCACACAGGGTCACCTAGAGCATGGGGCACAGGGCTGTGTCCAAGCGGTTTTTAAAGATCTCCAAAGAAGGAGACTCCACAACCTCCCTGGGCAGCCTGTTCCAGGGCTCTGTCACCCTCACTGTCAAAAAGTGTTTTCTCAAGTTCCTGTGGAACTTTTGGTGCCTCAGCTTGTGGCCGTTTCCTCTAGTCCTATTGCTGGTCACCACTGAAAAGAGGCCGGCCCCCTCCTCCTCCTCACTGCCTCCCTTGAGGTATTTATACACACTGATCAGGTCCCCCCTCAGCCTTCTCTTCTCCAGGCTGAACAGACCCAGCTCCCTCAGCCTTTGCTCATAGGGCAGATGTTCCAGGCCCCTGATCATCCTCGTAGCCCTGTGCTGGACTCCAGATGTGGCTTTACCAGGGCTGAGTAGAGGGGGACGATCACCTCCCTCCACCTGCTGGAGACGCTCGTCTTAATGCACCCCAGGATCCCGTTGGCCTTCTTGGCCACCAGGGCACACTGCTGGCTCATGGTCATCTTGTCATCCACCATGACGCCGAGGTCCCTCTCTGCGGGGCTGCTCTCCAACAGGTCAACCCCTAATCTGTACTGGTATCCGGGGTTATTCCTCCCCAAGTGCAGGACCCTGCACTTGCCCTTATTGAACTTCATGAGATTTCTCGCCGCCCAGTCGTCCAGTCCGTCCAGATCCCTCTGGATGGCAGCACAGCCCTCAGGGCTATCAGCTACTCCTCCCAGTTTGGTATCATCGGCAAACTTGCTGAGGGAGCACTCCATCCCTTCATCCAGGTTGTTAATGAATAAGTTGAACAGGACCGGACCGAGGACCGACCGCTGGGGGACACCGCTATCTACAGGTCTCCAACTGGACTCCGCGCCACTGACTACCACTCTCTGCACCCTGCCACTGAGCCAATTCCTAATCCACCTCCCCGTCCACTCATCTATCCCACACCTTTGGAGTTTGCTCACAAGGATGCTGTGAGGGGCAGTGTCAAAAGCTTTGCTGAAGTCCAGATAGATGACATCCACTGCTCTGCCCTCATCTATCTAGGTCGTCACTCCTTCATAGAAGGCGATCAGGTTAGTCAAGCAGGATTTCCCCTTGGTGAATCCATGCTGGCTACTCCTGAGCACCTTCTTCTCCTCCACGTGTCTGGAGAGAGCAGCCAGGATGAGCTGTTCCATCACTTTTCTGGGGATGGAGGTGAGGCTTACTGGCCTGTAGTTGCCCGGGTCCTCCTTCTTGCTATTTTTGAAGACCGGAGTGACGTTGTCTTTGTTAAAGGAAAATATATATTAAAAAAAAAAAAAATAGTCCGAGATTTCATTTGATCTGCATAAGAATTGAATGTCCATTTACCTGAACAGTAATGGAATTTGATCATGTAATTCCAAGAAGTGACTGAAAATAATAAATCATGATTAGTAATTGAGAGAAAGAAAAGGCAGAAGAACATGGGACAAAGAAATATACATAAAAGTCAGAGAATAAAAAGATTGTTTAATAACCTCTCAGCTAAAGTAAATGCAAATCTTGCAAAAGCTGAAACCAGAACCCTGGAAAGCGATATGAGTTCTTAGCAGAGGTGTTGGAGGAGAATTGGGAATACATTTTTTTCCACGTTTGGGAGAGAAGGTAGCCAATGCATTCTGGTAGCAATAGTGTGAAGCTTACTGACACTACAGTGGTTTGGAAGATAAGTGTCAACAATGCATGTTCATGATGCACAGAGAAACCTTTGTCTGTATCTTTGAGAAAAATGAAAATCTTTTCAGCATTCACAACATATACCAGAAAGAAATACTACCCACAGAAAGACAAGCACCCCTCAGAAGGTCAGTCTCTGCGATGTTTTCCTGCTTCTCGAAAGCTGTTGGTTCAGCTTTTCTTCAGTTCATCTAATTATAAAGGAAAATATGGGGAAAACCAACGAACCAACCAACCAGGAAAAATACCAAACCATTAAATATATCAAACGCATAGAGATAGATATAAGCACATAAATATAGATGATGTTTAATTATTTTAAAATGAATTGGAGAGATATTACTAGCAGGTACAGCTGAGCTGCAGTGGATTCTCTGGATAAAAGCAACGCATTCCCTTGGTTCAGGACTTTTGAAATAGAGCATCTTCATTTTCTTGATGGACTACTTTGCCTTTTTATTTCACCAGGGAGGAGGAGAGAGAAGTGTCAGTGTCACTGTCTAAGATCTCCTTTGCTAAGAATGACTGTCTCTGAAAAGTCCATGTACATTTGAATCAGCTAAATTTCCAAACAGTCAAAAATGCAAAATGTATACTAGTGATGTCTTACACTGAAGCAAATATACCCATATCATGATATTCCAGAATATTAGGTTTACTAGGTGATTTAGAAACATCTTTCCTCCTCATTCCAATCCTCTAGACATTTTTTTAGAGAAATCCCACTGTAGAAAGGTTAGCAGATGGAATATACATAAATATTTTCATGCATGACATGCCAATATTATTTTGTTAACATCAAAATCAGTCTCAGTGAATCTTTATGTCCTTTCAAGATCATGGAGGAACTAAATTTCTATCGTAAGTTAGGACATTAGAGGATCAAATTTTGCCTTTATATGTCCAGGTAAATTCAATCATGGCAGGTACTTGTATTGAATTGCTTGTGACCCCAGCTTGCTGCTGATACTGAAGTTAATGCTTTTCAATAGTAGACAGGCATATGCAGAGAATATCAAGGGACATGCACTTAAAAAAAAGTAATATCATAAAACAGCAATGAAGTTACCATAAAAAAAGTTCTATTCTAGAAATCATAATGAAATGTTTTGTAGGTCATCCCAGGCAGAGGAGTTCACTGTTGTAATTCATCTGATTTAATCCTTGCTTATATTGTTTTTAGCTGGTCCACTCAAGCAATAATGGTACGTATAAAGAAGGAAACATGGTTACATGTATCTCTGTTGTGGGCTTTGTGCCAGCACAAAAGAATTGATTGGTGAACTTTTTTTAAAACAAACAAAACAAAACAAGGTAAATGTTCAAAGTAACTAAAAGAGAAAACAGTAGAATTTTTGACCAAACATTTAATCACTAACAGGACACATTTTAGTTTTGGTTAAATCTATCAAAACCAAGACGCATATCAACAGAGAAGATATTTCCACTGTGTTAGTATATCTACATATATTCAAAATATCATCAGATACACACCTGGGTGTTATCACATCTAATTTCCTTGTGTGTTCACTTAGAAGCCATGTGGTAGGTGAAACTTTTCTGCCAGCACACAGTGGTAAGTCCAGCTTCACTGCAAATGGTGATAAGAAGTGTATCAGCACAAGCATCCTGACGGTACTTTCCCCTCATGCTGGGAGATGGACTTGTCCTGCAGTCAGGGGCTTTGGGACGCCAGTACCCTGTGACAGAAGCTCATGACAGAAGTATACCAAAAGAGAAAAGATAATAATGATATGTTGAAGAGGTGACCTACAACTCCCTGGGTATGGAAGCAGTAGCATCCCAAGATGCTGAAGTGTTAACTCTCTTGTCTTCTGTGTATACAAAGATGAGTTAACATTTTTTTTTTTTGCTGGAATGTTAATTTGGTTTTGTTTCAACTTAAACAGAAGCTTGCTTAAATTCTTGAAGTGCTTAGTTTCCCCCGATTTCTAGGTGAGTGTTGGGACAGTGAGTGGAAGGTACCCTGAGAAGGAAGGAACATGAGAACAACTTCATTGCCAAGGATGCCTCCCTATGATGCCTGAACAAGGCAAGCCCAGGAAAAAAAACAAAAGTTGAGTATTCAGGACTTGGTGCCACTTCTGAATGAAGGGGGCTATCAAAAACAATTATGAGTTGGCTTGACCTGTGTGGAAGGATTGCTTGAAAAGGAGAAACTCAGAGAAAAACTAGGGCCTAACAGAAGTTTTGGCATTACAGAAGCTTGCTTGGGGTGATACACAGTTGCCACTTCCAAGATGGTTGGTAGGCATGGACTCTGCTCCCTCACAGTTCCCTAGACAGCACAGTGTGCCCTCCTTGCAGTTGCAAGGGAGGGTGGAGCAGAGTGAAGACATTGGGGCCAAACTCTGTTGTACTTCCTGTGCCATGCTGCTGATAAGCAGCACAGTAGCTGCCCAATGGGAGATATATGATGAAATGTCCAGTGCTGAGCCAGCACGGGTGGCAAATCACTCCTTTAGGATGAACTTTGCTCGAACATTGCTCATTATAAGCTAATTATAATGCCAAGGCACACCTCCATCCCAAAAGCTATCTGTCTGTGAAGTACAACCACTCCTCACTGAGCATGCCATCTAGATTTGTGATTGACTATACCTTTAAATGAAAGTGAGAAACTTTTTTCACCAATCAGTAACAAAAGTAAGTATGACTACAGTCACTCAAGCTCTACCTGAATGTAAAGAAAAGCTATAAAAAGTGAACTAAAGAGGAAAGAAGAGGGAGGAGGAAAGAATCCATTGTAACTCCTAGGCCAGTTGATGGGCTGAACCCCTTTCCTCCCCTCGGGTTGGGACACCGCTTAAGGACACTCAGAAGTTGGAGGAGAGAAGATTCCATCATAACTTCAGGGCCAGTCGACAGAATGAACCCCCTTTCTACCCCTTGGATCGGGATGCCACCTGATAAGACTCAAGACTGAGAGCCCTCTCCCATCTGGGGTGAGTGACGATTACACATTAGTACATCAGAGCTAGCTAAAAATCTCCCGCTGTAGTAGAGAATTTTCTGTACTGACATCCAAAACTTGCTTTGTAAATGTTGCATTGGAATTAATCATGCTCTTCATGAACTCGACTACTTGTTTGGAAGGCGATCGAACCAACAGTTGACAGACTGTTTGTGAATCCAATAATGCCAGAATCGAACTTATAGTTGATTATACTACTTGGGAACTCAATTCGCACCTAGGAAGGCGATTGGACCTACAGTCAATAGTCTGTTCATGAATTTGATACAGCCAGAGTCAGATGTATAGCTAACAGTATTTGATATCTCCTCCACCACCACCATGGCTTTCAAACTGCAACAACCTGATACAGTGAAAAGTATATAGATAGTGATTCTTTGGCCATAACACTGACCTTTTCAATGAATATGATGAATGGAAACCATGTAACAAGGTATTTATTATAATCTCTTATGAGTCTAATCATCTTCCAGCATCAGTTTGTCCTATACCTTAATGATCCATACATTTAGTAAGAAAACAATTGGGCTACACCATTCAGTAGCTATAAGTCATTCAGCTGCAATAACGAATGCTTTCTCTGTGCTTCTCAACTATTCACACATGAATTTCAATCTATCTCTAAAACAACTACATCTGTGTAGTTTGTTCATTGCTAATGACTTCCAACTGTTTGTTATTGATGTTTGAGCTGTGTTGCCCTGAATGTGTTTTAGTTCCATATGATTCTGTGTTCAGCTGACACCAGTTCAACACTTCTTGCTTTGAGATGGCAAACAGTTCTGGATATTATGGGCTTAAATTTTGTTTATATCACATAGAATATAAATGTCCAAACATATTCAAGTAAAAGTCTTTCTAGATTTGCATTTTATTGAAATTAGCCAGAGGCTTTTTCTTTAATTCCTAATATTAAATATGCAAAGGTTCTTGAATTCTATTGGACTCTGATGCAGTAAATGCATAAGTTTAAGTCAACAGCTACCAGTAAGTCAACAGTATCTGAGAATTCTTTAGTAGGCGAGCAGAAAACTGTTATGTCAGTGTATAGATTGATGGTGAACTTAAATTTTGAATAGTTCACATGATTTTTGTTCTCCCACAAAAAAAAAAAAAGATTCATCTCAATATTTTGGATGTAAAAAGGTCAAAGTTCAGCAAGTGGAGATAACCGATTAATTCGGATGTACAGATGCAGTGCATGTTGAAATTTTTGCCTCTGTGATCTTTTCAAATGCCTATATTCAAACAGAAGGTACACAAATGAAGAAACATCTGAAGTGTGCAATGCTCCAATAATGGTTTTGTCCTGCCAGTAAGTCTGTTTTTAACTCAGTCTATCTAGCTAAAATATCTCTGTCCACCACTGCAGTGTTAGATAGGAACACAGTGCAGGAATAACTTTAAAATTTTAATTCCTATTTTCAATGCCTGAATTGTATGACAAGTAGTGGTAATTATCAATGCTTTATAGAGAGGGAAGACCTCCATCTCCCCTTCAAAAAAGAGAGGAAAAAAAGTGTTGTGCATGAGAAAAGAAAGTAAAATACTCTCTTCTACTAGGAGAGATTAGTAGAAGCTCTGCTCATAAGGACTGACACAATAATCTCTCACTTCTAACTCAAATGCTTGTAACCTTCACAATTCTCTGATAGAATATATTGCTAAATGTGCAATATGTTATTGTCTTAGAAATCTGAAAGGCCAAACCAGTTTCTGGTTCCCTCCTGTTCATTTCTGAACCACTTTATTGTTCCGTCAACATGCTATTGATAATATGATATTCACCAACCATTGGGAGCATTTCATAAAAGCAAATCATGCCCACGCAGATGGCTGACTCTGGGCTACAGCTGACCAATTTTAGTAGAAAGGTGTAGTTTCTAATAAGAACAGGCATGGGTATCTTTCTCATACAAATTATTTCTCCTAACTAGCACTCCCCAAATCATTACAGTCCAATAACCGATGCCCTGTAGCATGTTGTTGCTAAGCAACATGAACGGTCAGCCCTTTCCTAGTGAGAGCTGAATGTAAAGAACAATTTATGTATTCCTTTTTTTTTTTTTTTTTTGGAAATTCAAACAATTATTATTTAATTATGGTTACAGATTTGTTAAAGTAAGGTTTCCTATCACCTGGAGAAATTGAGAGACATTATTTAACTTTTGCTCGTGAATTCCAATATTTCTCATTTAGGGGACACATTTTCCACTGCTGTTGTGCATGCCGAAACATCAGAGAACATTAATTAGCATGTTGTTAGGATGTAACGGATTTTAATGGCACAATTGGAAGGTCGCCCACACATCCCTAGAAAATTATAAGCAGAGATTCTCCAGCTAAAAGAGATAACCAGATGGATAAGTATGAAATTAATGTTATTTCTTCTGGGGCTGGAATGTCAAAGTTAATAGCTAATGAAGTTTCTTTTTCTTTTTTTCCATTTTTTTTCTTTGAGCGTGAACCACATGGAGTAGAAATAAATCAAGTTTCTGTTTAAAACTGGAACTTAAAGAGGACTTACAGTCATTTAAATGTATATGAGAAAAACAGGATGATGAGCTGAGGCTTTCCTTAGAGATAAGAGCAAATAATAATCTTTGCTCATTTTGTGCACAGACGGACATGCATTAGAAATCTGTTTTGAATCATAGAACTCAGATCAAAATGCAGCTCTCAGGAAACTGAATCCAGAGTGCTCATATAATTCAAGGACAAATTTGAGGTAGGGAGGGAGGTCAGCCTGTGATTTCATAGTAGTATCACAATGCAACAAGCAAGTGCTGATTTTCTCCAGATTACTTAAATGAAAGTTGTATTCAAAGACTGGAGAGTCTGGAGTGGAGCCAAAAAAATCCTCCAAATTCAAAATGATCAGATGGGCAGTTTCGGCAAAGGTCTGTCACTGTGAGGTCATTTTCCTATGCTCAGTATTGACACTATTTCAGTAAATAAAGTTAAAAAGTGGTTGTGCAGTGACCACTTGGCCTCCTGCAATACACATTATGTTCAGCAATGACTCAGGCTTACAGCACTGAGGATCAGGACTTATCTGACTGATAGATAAAAGAACATTGGCAAGGACACTAGAATTAGCATGAATGTAATACTACTGGGGGTCTTTTAACTTCCATCTGTCAAGTGAGGCAAGCAGATGTGGCTTCCCTTTAACACCTCATTGAAAGGATAACAACTCTGACAGTGCAGTACCTCGCCAAAGACCACGCTGAGTGAATTGCTTTATTTAGTTTCACAGAAATCATTTTGCACCTTCAGAAATAAGTCAAAAAAGTTTATCAGACATATAATATCTAAAAAATAAGTGTCCTTAGAAAAGATACTCTTTATGTTCATTAAAATAAATAGTTTCAGAAAATACAGTAAAATTAAATCAGTAATTATTTGCTCCATGTCCAGGCTGTGAACCAGAAAAGGTCATAAAGATAATTTCTAATTACATCTCTTAAATAGATGTGAAAAGGCTAAATACGAGCAATGCTAATGTCTCAGTCCACCACACACATGACCTGTGCCTATATCTCTTTCAGAGTTTCAGTAACGGAGCAGTAAATATCTGTGATCACAAACTAACAATTTTGATTTTGATTATGGATTTTTGGTACATCTGAGGTGAAACTAGAGAGTATTTGTGAATGACAGTGTATTTCATTATTAAAAACCTTTGGCTGAGTTTGTGTCAAACTATTAATTTTGACCTTGTGTTGAAGATTATGATCACCAAGAGCAAAGTTGAATATTTCTGGCCTAAAAGCTGCCACATCTAGATATTCAGCATAATTTTTCTCCAAACAAATACTGAACACAGGCTATGGAGCAATACTGAAAAACAGGGATACATATTTAGGAAGTGAGGATGTAGTCTGTGTAACTTCACTTGAACCTTTAGTAGTCACAGGTTTACAATGCATGGGTTGTATTCCAGCTTCATCAGTAGAGAGAGTCAAGAACTACTCCTTTTTGCAGGCACACATTTGAATATGGCGAATCCTCCTGAGGAACATCAACCTTGTAGCACAGTATTTCACCAGCTAGACATTGTTATATACAGCAGTCAATATAATGATACACTGTTAGTGTAGAACCAGCTTTAAATAACCCACCTCATGAGCAGAAGTCACCTAGCCAAACTCCATTTGATGTAATAGGGCTAAATTAGCCTTTGCAAAGCATCTTGCATAGACCAGGTGATTTTTGACAGATCTTTAAAACCCGCTTGGATGCAGCCCTGTGCCACGTGCTCTAGGTGACCCTGCGTGAGCAGGGGGGTTGGACTCGATGACCTCTGAGGTCCCTTCCAACCTTCGGCATTCTATGATTCTATGATTCTATGATTCTATTGGAAGGTATATTAAACTGGCTTATTGAAAGGTAGTTTCATTATCTCTACAGAATATAGTAGCCTTCTGTATAGTTGTAACCTTCTAGCCATATTTATAACTGGAAAACCCCATTCTTTTTTGGACCAGAAAGACCCTGAACTGAAAAAAAGTTGGAGGCCATGGGAGCATTAGATGTGTGTGCAAACTGTACTAGCTAACTAACTAACTGTACTAACTGTTCAATATGAGCCTGTGTATGGTAGTACATCCTTGTTTTACTGACTGGAACTTTAAATGTTTCTTGTTTCTTTTCAGATTTCAGTTGAAACAAACATGTTTGAACAAATAAAGTTTACTTTAAAATTTTCGTACATTTCTAAATTTCGATTTTGAACAATGAATGTTCAGAGCTATTGGCTTCAGGGATATATTAAAACAAAAGAGAAGGATGGGATCTGACTCTTCTGACTGTGAAATAATGGTGGTAAGTACATTTTGCATTAATGTGCAAAAGCATTCCCCTTTTCATTCAAAAATGCAGTAACACTATTTCTAGTAAGGAGATGGGAATGACATGCACAGTAAAACTTCTTGGGATTAGCAGAGTGATTTTCCCTGATCCAACGCTTTTCCTCTAATTCTGAGAGATGCAGTTCTATATTAAAGAACAAAACAGAAAAGCTCTTTTGCTAAACTAAACTATAAATTGAGAGAAAATACAGTCTGCTTATGACAGCAATTAATGGACAGTAGAAGAAATTATAATTAGTCAACAACAATTAAAACATAAAGGATTTAATTTCCTTTTTCCTTTTTTTATACTTGTAGTTTGTGTTGTTTGGCTTGTATAACTGATAGTTCATTAATGATTCATTAAGAAGAAATGGCATATAAATTATGATACCTATATAGCCCATATTTGGTAGCTGTATTCTTACCATGTTGGTTATAAAAACTGTCCTCTCCTTTTCTCTTTTCACAAAAGTGATATTAAGGTATTTCTACATACATAAGTTTCTGGATTAAGGACAACTTTATTCTGATTTTAATGGTGCACTAGGTTCTGTTTATAAGGCTGAACTTATACTAGAGTATAAATCCTACTGGAGACTTAAAATAGGTAGGAATATGACAGAGATAGATAAGCTGAAATGAGAGCAGACGAGGAAGAAGTTTAATAGCAAACAGAAAGGAATGATAAATACATAGGTTCTTGGTTCAGTCTTGCAAACATCCACCTGATGCAAATTAACCACAGTGATTTGCCCACTGTTTGCATATAAACCTCTGACTGCTGTGCAGAGCAGAATATAGGCAGAAATAATTCAATCTTGTAGGAAAGGAGCTTCCTGAGCCTTGTTGAGACTCACTGGATTTTGATGGAAGTTCTGTCTGTTTCCCTCAATGGTATCTTCTCAATAGGAAGGACTCCAGGCTCATGGCAAATGATGGAGAATTCCATTATGTAGGACATCTGGCTCTTTCATCATGCATTAATAGGCTGTGGGTGACAGTATAGTTAGTTGTCTTGTGTGACTTTTACAGAGATAGAAGACGTTAGTGTTAGAACATGATGGTCTCTGACTCCTTAGGGAGAGAGGGTATTATTTCTTATTGTTTATATGGATAGACCTTAGCAGAATTCATAGTTTTGTTTGTAGCAGTCTCTGTGTCCTATTAATGACATGCATTAACAGAATTCCTAGTCAGCCAGGATGGAAAATGGCATGCTTCTTTTTAACTCTTTCAGAATGTACAGGGCATGTGAAAAATGTTAAGAAAACTATATTTAAGTGCTGCTTCCAAGTCTTAGAGATACAGTCTTCCTATGCCAAAACATTATTCAAATGTGATGAAAATTGTCTCCAAAGATGTTGTAGGTGGTAGAGAGACTGATAGCCTTATTCACAACACTTCAATCTCCCTAGCAAATACAGTTTAAAAATAACATGACACTGGTTTGACATAAATTGCTGCAGACTATACATTTGTCGTTCCTATTACTGAATAGAAACCAGGCATTATGGGCTGACACACATTTCATTCGAGTATGTCTGAGACAATTAGATTGGAAAATAAATGAAACAGTCAATACAAGTGATGTGATTAATACAAGGTCTGGCTTGGACTGACTTTACAAGGGCGCAAGAAATTGCTTGTTGGACATCAGAGTATTTTTATTGTGCAACAGTGTGCACAATATGTGCACAGAGTATTTTTATTGTGCAACAGAATTATGGCTATAAATAGCACCTTCAACCTCAGTGAACCTAAATGCTAGCCAGCATCTTTAAGAAGAATTTATGTTTACAATGGCATTGACTGTGCTCTTGTATCTTCCTAATCGGAGGTCCATTAACAGATGAAGAAGGGGCTCAAGTGAACCAACACTATAACATTAGGAACCACAGTTCCTGATGGTACAAATACATTCCGGTCGTATTAATGCTTCAGCTTTCTTACATCAGCGCAAAGTGTGCTCCTGTGTATGGATTCCAGTATGCCTCAATGAAAAATAGATGTCGCTAAATACTCCCTCCACGAATACCATAATCAGATAACTTGCAGAGTAGTCCATTTTTCCTATGATGGTATGAACAAATTAATTTGCAAAGTGTGGAGAAATCAAACTAACTCTGCAAAAGTTAAGAAAAATCTGCAGAATACTGTGGAAGACACATTGTGAAATGCTTTTCATGGATGTCCATGCTTCCATGCTGGCTTTTCTTTCTTTTTTTTTTTTTTTCATAGGCTAATCCTCTGCAGAATAGTTACAAATATCCAGGGCATTGTAAGCCCTCCTCCTACTAAAGGGAAATCAGAGACATGAAACCTAAGTATAACTTATTTTATTTTCACCTATTTAGTAATTTTGGAATACAAGTGGAAACATTTTACCTATATCAATTCACCATTCTTGTTGAGCAAACTAGCCTCAGGATTTTACTCTGATCAGAGTCCTGTGTAGAGATGAGAAATTTTCCCATAAGAGAAACTCTTGCTGGCTTGAATAATACAACTAGGAGCAGCACAGAATATGTATTTCTCTGACATAGACACAAAGCAAAATCCAAGGATAAGAAAATTCAGCAGGGTAGTTGTAGCAATGACCCAGGATGGCATCCCAGATAACTACTGTAAATATTTACAGTTCACCACAGAAGATGGCTTTGGGCTGTAAGTTTACATGCACTACTTGCAAAAATGAAGCGTCAGAAAAAAAGGAATGGTGGCCAATGAAGGTGGTATTCATGTCACAACTTTTGATTAGGTGTCATTATATGATTTTGTCACTGAGGTTTTACTTTGTAGACAGTGGAGAGAAATAAGAACTTCTAGAGCTTAAACGAACAGGATGAAAAATCAGTTAATTTAAAAAATGTCTGCAGTTATAATGGATATTTTACATGAAACAATCTCCCAAGTGAATATATCTTGCATTCTCCTACCTTTCAAAAAGTACTTAACAAAAGCTAAACATTTGTGAGTCTGTTTATTCTTGAAAAATACGGTAGATCACAGGGGAACAGGACATTTTACCTAGTGAAATAGAGATCCATACCTCATTATTATTTTCTACAAAATGTACATTTGCATAGAAGAAAGTGGATAAAATGATAAACCCATAAATTCTGATTTTCATGAATCTAGAATTTCCAGTAGAATTACTTGCAGTGATTTAAGGACCTTCCTGGAGCTGAATGCAGTTCTTGTGACGATTTTGTAACAGGATTTAAGTCTGCTGCCAGTTTGCTGCAGTGAATGAACTGCTTGAACCCTTCACAGTCAACCCTAAAATACTGATAATATTGATCACACTCACCAGCAGCTGAGGTAGGCAGCCTGTTCCATCAATGTGCTTGCTGCTTTGCTCTCTGGTTTTAGGTGAGATAGGCTAGGCTAGGACAATATTTATCCCTTACAACAAGTGCTCCTGGAAAAAAAAAAAAAAAGAAAAAAGAAAAATGAAATTAACAACAACAACAAAAAAGATATAAAGAACCCTTAACATCATGGAAAGATACTGAGTTGAAAGAACATGCTTACTAGACACTTTCTTGGGGGAACAGGATTCAGAAATGAAACCAAGAGTCAGGTTTATCTGCTCTGTCTTTCATGTTACTCAATGATTTTTTGATCCAGATATTCTTTCAGACCAGTCTAGATTAAATTGTGCTGCTATATTCTTACATCATACTCTTAAAAAAAAAGTTACATTTTGTACTGCAGAATTACATTACCTAAAAATAATGACTTGGAGTCAAGACTTTGAACAGCACCAATACAGTCTTTAGGAACTTTAGGAATTAGAGCAGACACAAAGATTGGGTTTGTTTGACCAAGTTAGAAATATCTGTAGTGCAGACATGTCTAGATTGCCTTCGTTGTCAGACAGAGAAGTTTTCTAGGGTACGACACATTTAACTCCAGAGGAACTCTGTTAGGCCACTGAACTCAACTTTCCTCTGCTGTTCTGGAGCAGAATTATATTTTACCGGCTCATATGTAAATGTCTGTGTTGTCAATGTCCGAGGATAAGAGTGAGGAATCTAACCCAGGTGGCCAAGGAGAATGTGAGCAGTCACATTACTCCCTCTTTGTCCTGGGACAAAACAAACCACAGTGAAGGTTTAAGGTAGCTCTGTGAAGCTGTCCAGATTAATCCTTCCTCTTTGTGACCACCCATGTATCTAAATTTAATAACTCTAAGCAAGAGACACATATTTTCACACTCTGTGATTCACTGCTATACCTCCAGGTAGAAGAAAGCATGAGACTGATCAATTCTGTTCCCACAGGAGAATCCTCTCCAGATCTCTGGAGCCTTTACAAAGGAGCTCCTCATGCAGCACTAATATTATAGAAAAGGCTAAAGCTTTTTGACCCTGAAATCATCAGCTGTTATTTAAAAAGAATCTTGTCAGACGTAAGACACTGTTTTTGTGGATTCTTAGTATGCATATATAAAAGCCCACAGGTTATTCTCTCATCTCAACCAAGTATGTTCTTCAATGCTTGCTGTACATAGTCAGCATTTCAAAACTAATACAAGTCCTAAGTCTTTTTTTCTCATTCTTTTCATCATTTATATTTCTTGTGGCATAAAATATTTTCAGGAGAGTGTGTAAGCCACAAACAGCTCGTATTTTTTGAAACAAACCTGTTTTATATATATTTTGTTAGAAAATATACTGGAAATAATTATTCACAGGGCAGTATGTGCATATAGCTCTGTGTATATAAATTGCATAATGAGAATATACATACACACATATATATAAGTAAAATGTATGTATGTATTACTCTGTCATAACCGAGCAAATGCAATTTGAAAAGATGCTCAATGAAACTCAACAATGACTTTGAGGTCATTGTATGCTGCTGTCATAGTATGCTGCTTTATATTAGCTGATGTTCAAAGAGAAGTATCATCAGCTCACAGCTGAAATGGACAGGATTTTCTACAGGTGCCCCTTGGCTGCACATTGGTTCCACTGACATTTAAGGTCTAAAGTTTTATTTTACTTTTCTTTGAAGTACTCCATCTCTTTTCCATCCCCTTTTTCCTTTTTTTTTTTTTTTTTGAAGAAAGATGAGGGCAGCTTGTGAATGAAAAGGATGACTTTACAGAGATCTTGTCTGAAGGATGCAAGGTTCTATTTCAACTTGTACAATCGTGCTACAGAGTAGTGAGGGTAGGGATTTTCAAAGGCATAAAGGGAGGTAAGCAGAATTTGCCATCCACTTTCAGTGGGTGCTTAACACCTTTTGATGATCGCTTCTGTTAAGTCTAGATATCCGTATGCTAATAAATCATCTATTAAAAGACTGCAAAAGCAGTCTGCAGAAGCAATTTTCAGTACTGAGATGCCTTGCTGGAAGGTAGAGTATAAAGCAGCAGTGCTGCAGAAAAAGAATTACATCTCAGACTGGAAAATTCTGCTGTAGCAGTTTCTCTGAGAGCTGCTCATGCTTTGTATTTCAAAAACAAAAGGAAACATGAAAATACATTGGGACTAATCAGTATGAGGCCTGAGCTGATAGAATGTGTGATATTTTGCATTTGATATGTATAGATATGTACTTCCCAGTAGTGAAGAGTTTGAAAAAAAGAAGCCATGCTATGCTATAGAAATGTAGAGTTCTTTTAATACTGCTTTTGGAAAGGCACTGACATTACCTCCAAATATGTCTGAATCTCCTGTGATGAAAAATCCTATATTCAGATATTATATGAATCAGAAATGTCACATTTTCCTAAAGGGTGGAGATTGGGGCTTGAAGAATTCTGCTGAAAAGCAATTAGAAAAAAAATAAAAAAAAAAAGAGAGGTTTCCCACTAATGTTCTGTAAGAAACTAGGCAAAAAAGCAATGAGAAAAACAAAGGGAAAAAAAGGAAAGCAAACAAACAAAGAAATACAATAAATGAATGTAGTGACTGATTGTAAGAAAAAGTATAAGTGTCCTTTATGGTATCTTGTAAAACAACAGAAACAAAAGAATTCATATAAAAACATGTAATCATCTTTGCAATTAATTTTGCATTTAATTTGCTTCCCTCAAGTGTAGGCCTGCATCATTCCAGGGGGAAAAAATGGAAGCTCATTAGCATTAGCAGGCCATTTATATTCTTCATGCTTTTTAGCTTAAAGCTGCCCAATCTGAGCCATTTTCTTTGTTATGAATATTTATGTTATTCAGCACCATGATAGTCACATTTTATCACAATACTTCCTTCTAACATACAGGAAGGTTATAAGATTTCTTCCTACTCATTTTTAATAATCACTTCTCAAACAGCTCTTTTGTTTTTGTGCATAAAGCACTTACTTTATGCAGAAGATCCACTGTGAAGCAAAACTCACTGCATACCTTCATTTGTATGTAAATGTTCTTTATGTAACTTACAGATCATTAAAAATGTGCAGATGTCAATTGCAGTGCTATGAAATAGTCAAATTCTCCACTTTTCTGTATTTCATTTCTTTATTCCATGGCTGTAGACACACATATTAGCAACTTTTTCCCTTGCTTTGAGACTGATTTTATTTTAAAAGTAACTTTTCCATTTTTCATTCAGACTTTTATTTTATTTTATTTTATTTTATTTTATTTTATTTTATTTTATTTTATTTTATTTTATTTTATTTTATTTTATTTTATTTTATTTCGTTTCATTTGTTTCTTTTCATTCTTTTTAACTTCTTTCTTTCTCATCCAATTTTGTCTTATGGAAAAAGAAAACTGGGAGCTTTTGCTGACATATATTGTATAAAGAAGCTGTATAGCAGGAGTAGTTGACCTAGTAGTGGTAATTGTGCACAGAAATAGAGGAACTGCAGGGTGAAGTTTTTGATCCATAGCATGGAGCTGCACAATGATCAATTGCCTGTCCAAATCTGCTCCGTACTTATTATTTTTATGGAAATGTATCATCCCAGCTTCTTTTAGGTATTCCCCGCTTCACTCTGTCTCCACCCCTTGGCTTGCCAACCACTTCTGTGAGATTTAGTAAAATACAATGAAAATCAAACACAGGGCCTTTAGAAAGACTGGATTTTAGTCAGATTGCAGTTGGAAAATCAAAGCTCTGTTTTTTGAGAATTAGTATTAGAAAATGCAGATTGCAGAGAGCTTAATGGCAGTGCCCTACTTTTCAGAGTCATTTGTTTTGATAAGAGCCTGAGTGTAAATTCTGTGTGGAGCACAGACAGCTATTATGCAGTTAATTATGCACAAAGTAAACATGTACAACTGCAAACAGCAGAATGCTACCTAATAATGGATAACCTGAGATTTATGGTATGCAAACCCAATCTGTAAAGGCTTCTACTTATGAATCTAAAATGAATGGAACATTACCTAAATGATCCAGAATGAAGGATTTAACATATCGCTCTACCCTTATTGCTACTTATTTCCTGTCAGCAGATTTTTCATTTGGCTTTAATTTATTGCACATAAACACTATGCAAATGATTTGGTCATATTTAAAAACATATGGCCTGTGCTTCTGATTACTGGTTAGGCATTTTGTTACCAATGGCTTGGTAATCACTTCTTTAATTACACTGGTCAGCAGATAAAGACATGCCCTCATTTACTTGAAGCCTAGTTGCAGTAAAACAGGTAGTAATGTCCCTAAAAAAAAGTCCTTTTTGCACGTATTCATTAGCTTCCAGTTATTCTTACATATTCCTATGTTACTTTTACTTCAGGTTTGCTGTCTCAGTGACTGATCATGCTCAGATGCAGTTACCAGAGCTGTGGCTGCACCAGAAACCATCAATGGGAGGGTTTGCTCCACCATTGTGTTTTCCCTAAAGAAGAGAAGATCTTCAAAAACTTGTATAACTTGCAAAGCTGCAAGGAAACTATCTGTACTGCTAGAACAGTTTGTCAGTAGAATGCAGCTGTTATTGTTGCTTTGTGCAGTCAGATATCTAGCTTGTCCCTCTCTTTTGAGAGGAATAAAAGTGAACAAGCCCCCAAACCCTAAGCTATCTTTAGTATTTATACGAACAGTGATCTGTGACACAGGGGACAGAATAATTTGTATCTCTGAGCAGGTCATCACATCAGTGAAAATATTGCTGTCATGGCTATCTGAGCACTTGTGTTCCTCTCAGATCTGGATTAACATTAATTGAATGTAATGTCTCGTTGTAATCATGTATATGTTTCTTTTCACTAGTTTCCCGTCTTTATTCCTTTCATTGTCTACTGCTAGATCCTGTTAAAATATTCTGCTGACTCAGTTGCATCGTGCAATAATTTTTGACTGTGGCATTAATAAAAGAACAATACAAAAAAAAGTGGAAAAAATAATCCGGAATGTATGCATATAGATTAATAAAGCAGATCCAGGGAGTGAGATTAAGGGATGTTCTGTCATAACTTGTTATTTGATTGTAGTCATGTTCCCACTCATGGTTTTGGTACTTATCATAATTTTCTGAGTCAATAGCTGGGCAGGATTTGGAGAATAGCATTTGTCAGGAACTTTTCATACTTCATACTTCTGCCCATAAGGGATATGAACTGCAATGGTTCTGCCCTGCACAGAAACTGCAATGTTTCTGCCCTGCACAGTCCTCCAGCAGTATCCTAGCAAACTTGACATGCTCAAGTAAACCCACATGCCTACACACATGCTAGAACCAGCATCTTGAAAAAAAGTTGTTGTTTCATACAGTAATATACTGATAAACTGTAATACAGGTCTCAGAGAAGTCTAGGCACTTCAGCCTTTATATATGTATATATTAATGGTAAGTATGTCTTAAGCTGACCAAGACCTATGAAAAAATGAGGATTAACTGTTAAGTAGTCTGAATGTATCTATATTAAATACTTGCCCAGGGATTGGTCCCTGACCTGGTTTTATTTTGCAGTAAAAATATAGCAAGAATAATCAGTTTAAAGGTTGCAAAAAAATGTGCAGTCAACAGCAGAAAATACAAAAATTTAGATTAGATGTGAAGAGATAGAACTGCATCATACTATGAGATATCATTGTCTATGGAAGAATGGATAGAGTACTCATCAGATGTAATGGCTAATTTGTCCTTGGTCTTTATGATGTAAGTTATTCATTACTTAGATAGGAAAAAGAATGTTTCCCCTGAAATACAGAGGTATTATCTGAAACCATCTATTCTATACAAGGTATTTCCCTTATGTATCCCCACAATTCTACTACAAAAGAGTTAATATTATTAATAATGTTGCCAAGACTGAACTGACACTTGTGTTGTACTCTATAACTCTCTCCAAAGAGATTACATCAGGAAATTCATTTGCAATAGCAAAGTAAGACATACTGAGACAGGCAGGTGAAGAAAGGAAGTGAATGAGAACTGTGACAAAGGATGCATGAAGAAAGGAGTGGTGTCACAGTCTCAAGCCAGGCAGACCCTACAATGAGATTATAATTGCAGAGCAGCTAAGGCAAACCTAGTGTTACTGGCTCTGTGTAGCTCACTGTGGACATCAAAACCTATCTGACAACTTTGTAAATACACAAGCAGCTGAGATACATATTGATTTTGGCACCTACGCTATCTAATTCAAAGCTAACTTGTATGCATTTGACTGCAGGCCCCAGATGTCTGGATATTCAGCAAACAACATCACTGGTCTTTGCCCCACTCAGACATTCTTGGCTTTCCAAATAGTATTTTACTACAGCCTCTTCATCTTCAGGTGAATGTGAAGATCCTGTACAGCCACTGTTCCTGGAGAGCTATAGAGTTTTTTTAAGGGAAATATTCTTCTTCTTCAGGATATTGCAAATTATATTAAAAGTTAAATTACAAAATCAGTAGTAAGGACATAATGTGGGAAATTATGGAGAATGGAAATGAATCAAGTTGGAGAACTAGTGCCCATAGTAAAAAATGTACAGCAGTGCATCATTCCTTTTTACTGCCTTAATGGTTCTGCTTTCTTTCAGCATTTTTGTTGAAGACATCCTGCTACCTTCCTTAATAGCTCATTTTCTTACAATATTCAAAGGAGGGATAGAGTGCTGCTTTCATCTTTGGGACACCACGGTTTGCTTTATTTTGTGTTTGTTCCTCTGTAATTAAAGCTAACAATTCAGTTGCCCTTTACCAGCATTTTTTTTTCTGCTTGAGTAGTTTGTTAAAGATTTCCCCTCCTCTTCCATTTACTTTTATCTGGATCAGTTTGCCTTCGCAGTATATTCTTTACTGAAGTAATCGCAGCCTGCTGTGTGAGTCAGGTAAGCCTGGTAAGGTACCTTTACAGTGGCAGTCTAGGCCACTGGGCTATGAAAAAAACAAAAAACCTTAACAAAAACAATTCAGAGGTTTGCTTGCAAAAGAATTGGTCCCAACTGAATCTAATGTACATAAAAAAAGCAGAAAATTTTACACTTAAATGTAAAATATCTTATTGAAGTCCCTTGCTGAGAGGAAACCATCTTGTGTCGTTAGCTTGATCTCAATATTTTTCATCTATCTAAGGCTCTGCTCCCACAGTGTGTTATAGTCTCATTGCAAAGAGATAAATGACAGCATGCAGCCCAAGGCAAAGGAGAGTCAGGCCTTTAGCCTTTCCCTAAGAGCTGTTCAAAGCAGAGCAGTCACGGAGCTTGAATCCTCATGGCAGCAGCTATGTGGGCAGGAGGAGGTACAGCTGGAGGCGCAGCTGCAGCTGCAGCAGTTGCTGCCGCATACCCGCTGCATGGGAGGGGGACTGCTCCCAGGCCTAAAAATAAGTCTCCATGCTCTGTTAAATGGCAACTGAGGAAATGGAGTGCAGAGGAATTAGCAAGTGTGAAGTCAGAGCTGTGACCAGTTAATAATGATATTTTTTGTATATCCACAAACATATTAGACTGGCAAATCCTGCCCTGCCTGTAGGGAAGTCCAGGCCCAAAATAAGAAAGACTTTTTTCTTCAGCTGCTAGTTTGGAGTCTGCCTGGACTAGAAATGACAAAGCTGTACCAGATGATGGTCTCTCTGAAACTAATCAGTAGTCCTGAAGTATTTACTTGTTGGCAGGAGTCCATAGCATGAAAAAAATCCTCTTTAACAATAAAATTCCCTTTGTAATAACAAATCAGGCTCAAGGCTTGCTGCATCTGAGTATGTCACAAGCGTGAATAGCTCTCTGATTATGAAGGTTTTGCTCTTCTTCCTGCTTTCCACCTCCTCCATCCCTTCAGGATTTAATTCTGGCCTGGAATAAGTAGTTGTTAGGACTAGTTTATAGGATTGGATCCATGCTATAGAAAAGAGGAATTAGGGAGTGGTGCAAAACAGGAGCAATAAATACATCTTTTGAATAAAAAGCTGTGGCAACTGGACTGAAGTTTTGCAGCTGGTGAAGACTTAGTGTTGGGCTAAAACAGAGTGGGAAATGGGAATGGGAATGATGACAAGTGACTCCTTAAACATGAAGTTTCTTGTGTGTTGTAGGGGAAAGATGATTTCTTCCTTTTGCCAGCCGTTCCCCCAGTCCCGGATTCTGGGAGGTCAGCTTTGGCCTTGGATAAACAATATCTTTTATTTGTTTTAAACTTCTGCTAGTTTTATCATCTGGCATGAATTGCATTGCACTGAGCATGTTTTTTCTATTATCACTTTGGCTTTATCGTGTACTCTATCACTTTGAAACTGCTCTTGTAAAAATAACAAAGCAAAGAAATAAAGCTATTAGTGGTTTGAAACTCTTTAAAATCTTGTTGCAACCATTCCTGCAAACACCTGAGGCTTGGATCCTTGTCTCAAATACAGATAACTTTAATGTTCATCTTGTAGTCTATATTGCTTCATTTCTGTATAGTATTATTTTATCAACAAATTGAGTATCTTTGGTTTCTGCAAGCAGTTTATCCCTTTTATTTTGTTTACACTTACTTGTCTCTAGTTTCCAAGCACTGTTTATTTCATGCAGTTTTATTTGGTTCTTTCTCCATTTTAGTTTGGCAAGTGTCTAGTTCTGCTTTCGTTGATCTTTGTTATTTTAAGGGAGCAATTTCAAATTTGTTTAACTACTTCATTTTAAAAGCACTTTTATTTTCATTTACCTTTTCTTTTGTTGTTGTTGTTTTTCCAAAATCATATCTCTGTTTCTTTATCTACCTCTGTTACATTTCATTTTATTTATCTTTTTTTTTAGTATGCCCTGTTTGCAGTATAGAATTTAAATGCTGACTATTTCCTTTCTGGGTACTATTAGCTACTCAGAGTATAGTTTCTTGATTTTTTTTTTTCCAGGATCAAGTACCTCACAGTGCATCAGTACATGTTATATACCAATAAATACTTAATTCTGACTCCTCACGGGAAAAACTTTATCTTTTGAAAAAACTTATGAGTAAGAATACCTGACTTGAACTCATGATCAAATTGCAAACCTAGTCAACATGTATATGTAGTTGAATTCATTCTCTCTTAAATATGGGCAGATGAAATTATTTGAAATTTATGAAATTATTGTGTTGAGAATACTTGTGTTCAAAGCTTTCTGGCTTGTAGTATCAATTTATCCCATTAGGTTTTGATGAATTCAAAGAAGGGGAACAGCCTGGGAGATTCTGATCTAGATGTTCAGGGGTACAATGTGATTACATACTAATTCCTCAGAATCAACTACTGATATTTTTTCTACCATACCTCAGGATTACTGCATGTTCTGCAGAGATACTTCAGAAAAAAAGATTGTTTTTATTATTATTATTTAATTAACCATAGTATGGGAAATCTTTTGCCAAATCCAGCTTTCAGTTACCCTGGAGTTATGCCTGCAACAAAGTGACTATGACCAGAATGTAGCCACCTATGGATACAAATGCCCATTTACAGATTAAATTACCCATTTACAGATTAATCCCAGAGGAAGTTATTAAAATGTCATACTCTGATGCAAAAATGAATTGTGCAGCAAGGTAAATAAAGCTAGATGCCTCAGACTCTTTTTTAATTTACCAGTGTGAATCGTTATTAGTTCCTTCTGCCTGAAAGGACTTTGATTTGGAGTTCTTGTGTTCTGCTGCTCTTTAGTTTGAAATACACATCCTAGAGGAGAAGAAATCTCTTCTTGTTGAAACAAAACACCCACCGCGCAGTCACAAAACAGAAGTACTACTGCTCGGCCTTCTTTAGACCTTCTCTCCCATTATAGTAATTTATGAACAAAGATGTGACTTTATTAAGTTTGAATAATAAGTAGTGGATGTCATTTTATGTAAGAAGAGAAACCTGTGTGTTTTATAATAAATCTTCTCTTTGCTTTGAGTTTTCTTAGTGTATATTTGTAGATAACCTTTAGAAATTTGAAATTACCCGATCAGATCTCCTTTTCAAATGCAGTATCAAAAAGGTCTAAGTACTAAGTAGAGATCTAAATACCTTGATAACTACAGAAAGGTTTTATTTCAGTTCTGAGCATACTGAAAATGGATAAAGTGACAAATCACCGGAGCTATGATTGCGCTTGTAATAACAATAGAGCCAAAGGATGCTGAAAGAGTTGTCTTGGAGACATTAATATTTATGCCAAATAAACTATTCTTAGTGTGAACACTACCACACCATAAGAGCCCAGCAGTTTTAATTTTCATAGCAGGGTATGGAGGGTTAGTAAATAGCAAGATTTGTACACAGATCTCCTGAGTATTGACCCAGACAATGGCGTTATTGATTAGTCACTGTGATGCCACTAAACCTGAATGTCTGTAATGTCATCATTTCTAATCAGCTGTTGATGAGACACACAAACGTATTATCTCCATGATCAAGTATAGCAGTGCAGAGATTTCATCAAGTAAATCCCTTTGAAAAGAATCCTTGGAGAAGAATTTCGTTCCCCAGACTAGAATGACCATCCATGCTAATAATATAATGGAGGGAAAAAGTGTTTCTTATGCTAACATAAAAATCCCATTTCCTTCCTTTTCTTTGGCTCAGAGTTACCAAATTAATGAGCTAGGTACTTCACTGCTCTTTTACAGTAAAAAAAATCATACTGATACTATATAGACATTTTTAATTCTTATGTTATCTGCTGAGTGACTGTTGACAGATGGAATTATTAATGTCACGATTGAAAATGCTTTTAAAATGCTAGATAACAACACATAATTAGTGTCCCTTCCCAGAAAAGTAAGTCCATGCCAACGTTCCAGAACTGAAACCAATAATATTATGCCAACTTTGATCTTAACAGATTCTGTTTATGATCAGAGCTACAACTCAATGATATCCTTGTCTGTGCCTTATTCTGGAGAAAAACATTCCTTTCCCACTGCTATCAATGTTTACTTCGGTTATTTAAATTTTGCTATTAAGCTGTTGATAATGCTCAAGATATCTGCTAGGATTTTTTTTTTTCTTTTTTTGGCTGAGGCTGGTATCATAATTGTAGTGACAGGAGTTTCACCTCATCATCATCATTCACCATCCTCTGCTTTTACTACATGCACAGACTTCTTTAGGCAGAACTGCACAATTAATTTTCTTACATTCTTCACTAGAGACTTCATGTTTTCTTGATGCACACTAATTCCTTTTGAGGAAATAAAAAGAAAACATGTTATGGACAGGAAGGGTTACAATCTCACAGATGCCCTTGGGTATTTCATAATCGTATAATCTAACCATGGGCCTTGAATCCAAATGTTGTTTCACATCTGCACCTTTTCAGATTCACCTATAGCCTCTATAGCTGAAATCAGCAGATTGGAAGCTTGATATCTCCTGAGAGAGAGAGAGGACAAAATTGCTGCTTTGGTGCCACTATATGAGGACAACCCTGTGTGGATTTGGATGCTATGGGATCTGTAGCTGGGCCACCCAGGAGAGCATCTCTTTCCCATGAGGGACTCAGAGTTGCTTGTACCAAGACCTATGTGTTCTGTGGAAAAGAAAGACTGTACGGTGCCTGCAAAACTGCTGTGAAGGGTGATTACAACAACAACAACAACAACAGCCTTAGATCTGTCTAGCAAGAAAACATGTCTGATTTTGCTCCTACTAAGTGTGGGTTGTAATGGGATGAAATCAAATACCACAATTTCTTTTCTGCATGAAAGGAGAGGGGAAGGCATGAGAAGCAGCTATTGAAAATACACAAATTAAAATAAAATGCAAGTGAGATGCATGAAATCTATTCAGCAAAAATTAACCTATGGTCAAAACGAATTATTTGGTATATTTCCTTCTCAGTTCTACAGATACTTAATCTCTGATTACCCATAAAACTTTCAAAACATTGCAGTGTTATACAAATTAATTTTATCTTTGGAAGAGAAAAACGACAGTTTTAAAAGCAAAATTATTAACACAGTAGGATTCTTGCTTGATATTAGTGAAAGACAACTACTCATGAAATCTCAAGCTAATATTGTATAATGAAAATTTGAAAAAGCATTAAAGATTTTTTTTTGTATCATGCAAAAATACTAGAAAGAACTATTGTAATGCTATATAATATAGTACAAGTTCATTAGCTTATATGAAGGGATCTAAGAATTTCTGAGTAGTGATGTTAAAATCAACATTGATTTATTACTGTATGGTAGGCTTATTCTGGCATCATAGATATATTAAGCAGACATCTATTTAAAATGATTGCTATACAAAGATGACAAATGAGTAAGCTACTCCCAGCTAGTTGCATTCCATTTATACTGAATCCACACAAATCTGTTCTGTTGTTAAATTGCTTTACCTTGTTTTTTGTTCTTAAAACTTTTTCTGATGGAGATTAATTCATCTGATTTGGCATATTAGTTAACTGACTCCTTCTGAATGCACACAGAGAGGGAAATTTCCCCGAAATCTTTATTTTCAACAACACACTTGTTGTCTTGTATCATGGAGAAGTTCAAGAATTTTTCCTATAAGTATTCCTTGGATAAACTTCTACTCTAAACCATGGGTAACAAAGAGATTTTCAGAAGTCTTATGCCTCACACTGGATCCCCAAATAAGCACTGTTATGTCTGCTATTATGCCACAAATATGTTGCCACTGTATGTTGCATAAGAGGAAGGTGAGAGTATAAATTAGTCAAACTGAACTTATGTTGTTTGCAAACTTCAGATTCTTGAAACTTGGGCATTTTTGTGGCTATATTCTCCTAACTGTATTCTTCCAAATTCTATCTCTTCTTCTCCTTCCTTGTCTCTACCACTCCTTTTTTTTTCCCACTCTTTCTATCTCTCTCTCCACTTTGCTGTTGGGAAAGATAATCAGGTACAAGTAGCACAAGTAGCAATAATTTGGAGAGACTTAAAAATAATTAAAAAAAAAACAAAAACAAAAACAAAAAATGGGATCAAGATTCTCAAGCTAAAACACTGAGAAGGGAATCAAATATGGTATTAAATATGTTTTCTGCCTATCCACTGGGGAATAGGGCAATATACTTGTGAGGGAACAGTTTGTTTTCTTCCCTGACAAAATTACTGTCCAATCCTATTTTGCCTCAGCCATGCTGAGGTTGTGAAACAGAGGTCCGCAAAAGGTGATCCTAGGTCTTGGAACAATCTATGAAAGGGTTTCATACCATTGGGAGCAAGGAAGAAGATGTTATGGAGAGGATTTCATAACAGAAATCTTTGAAGTCTGCAAGTTTTCTTCTAGTTCCTTGGAATTGTTCTGCTCTTTGCTATACACTTGCTTGGAAGCACATACCCATATGCTTACCTAGAATCATTGAGGATGCAGAGATATGTAGATTTAAAATAAACATCTGGAAAGAAACATAAAATTCAAGCACTGTGCAGTCAGAATGGCTCTTACATCTTTATAATTTCATGTTTACCATCTTCATGTTCTGTAGAGCAGAATGTGATGTGGAAGTGGGATTGTACTTTATTAGATTGTCACCAGCTGTGATATAGAAAACACGGAAGCATCTTTTCCTCTTTTTTTTTTTTTTTTTTTTTTTGAACCATAGAAATACAGGAAAAAAATAATACAGGGTTATCAGTATTAATTCAAATTGGATAGACCTGTACTATGTGGTATTAGCTGATCTGTACTACCTGGTATTAGCTGAAGTAGTAATCAAATTGTAAAGAGATACCTAAACCAGTTACATACAGCTAGAAATATGCTAAGTGTAAAATTCTTTTTTTTTTCCTTCTATATTTCAAAAATGTAGCAATGTGCTTACTAATTCTGGATACTTGCTGTTTCAACCTCAGTGCTGCATGCATGATTTTTGCATGAAATTTTCTTTTTTTCATTCTCCTTTGTGAAAGAATGGATAGATAACACAGATGAAATTATTCTATTTCAAAATGAAATCTATAATTTGGGGATCTCTGTAAAAGTAGTTAGGATAGCAAACTGTACTTTCCCAGACCCTAAACCTTAAATCAGCTGACTAGGAATTTCACAGAGATTGCTTAGCTATGAGTGTACATTTGAGACTGCAACTTCATTATTAAGACTATTTACCACAGCTCATGAGATACTGTGTGTTTTAAAGTCCTCATAAATTTTATCGTTCACAAGCACTTGTTTTCAAATGGCCCTGAAAGCACAATAATCTTTATAGTCAACATATATATAAAGTAGGATGTTTAAATCTGTTACCTCAAGCCACAGTGAAATCAATTTAATTTGCATTTAGGGAGTGAGAAAAGGGTATTAAAAAAGAAAAAAAAATGTTTGAAGGATTTTACTCTAGTGTTTTACTCAGAAAGAAAAGCATTCTGAGTCAAAATTAAATAAAAAAACAGTCTTAAAAGCAGATTGCAGGAAGTAAAGTCCTATTTTTTCAGGAATCAATAGAACTTCTGAATATGACTTCCATTTATAAATATTCAGAGCAGCAACAGTCTGAGTTTCAAATTTTGCTTACTTTTTTTTTTTTCTCCACTGCCATCTTGATGAGCTAAGGCTATCACTGCAGGTCTAGGCAATCTTTCTTGACATAGCCTAAGGATGTAGTGCTGAGTATGTCTAAGAGGTACAAGGCAGCAAGAAACAGCCTCAGCTACCCCAGACATTTATTCTTTGTTCCCCAGTCCCCACTGCATGGGCTGACAGAAGAGAAGCTGCTGGGGGCACCACACAGGCAGTTAATTTGGACTAACATTCTGGAAGGGAATGAAAGGACAGCAAGCTTCATCTGGATTACTACCAGGGTGTTGTTCACCTCATGGTTGTTCAACAGTGTGAACAGTAAAGTGTGGGTGGGAGAACAGAAGTAGGAAAAGCAGCTGAGGGAGATGGAATGAGTCCTGCTCTTGCTGGCTAGTGTAATGTGATTGTAGACTGAATGGCTGAAAATGAGCATATTTCTCTTATGGCTTTGTAAAGGCTTCTTTCTTACTGTTAGTTTACTCCAAAGTAGATATCAACTTGATAGAAGTTAGGAAAAAATGAGAATATTTGGAGTTATGTCTCACTACAGTGATGGAAGTAAAGGAGAGGGACAGATATGCTTCTCCTATAAGGAAGGATGGATATTATCTTTTAGGTAAGGTTAAAGTCCAGGATTTAAAATAAATGTGAAAATTCATAATCTGTCCTTCTCCTTTACTGTAAGAGAACTACTAGCTTTCCTACCTAGCAGTCATGCTTTCCTTTATAGTGTTGTTACTCACTGGTCATACACAATGACTTTCTGTCTCACTACCTTCTTTAAACACATCAGTAAGGTCTATGACAAATTTATGGGCATATTTTCACCAAAAACCTAGCAGTCACATAATGCAATTCTTTGCTGTGTTGAGATCTATTTTATTTTCTTAATATATCTCTAGCATTTCTCTGTGTTTTTCTTTTGTCTACAGAAATAGCAGGATGGAGATGACCTTCATGAGGAAACTTCAAATTATTCTTGGAGTGATGATGAAACTGTTATTCCTAGCTGTGATGGGATGTGTCTGGAATGGGAGAACCTTGCATGTATTCTAAGGAATGACTGTGGTATTCTTAAAGGAAATGTACATCTTTGCACTTGGTTGTTCTGACAATTCAGTGTGTATATTATATGCTCCGGGTGAATAGATAATATTCTGTTTTGGAGAACCTGTTTTCTGAATCATTAATTAGCCACTGTCTTTGGCTGCTGGAAATCCTCAGCTCTGCTAGTTGCCTTGTCTTTGACACAGCTGGAAAAGAGATGGAGGCCTAGCCATGGACTCTGTAGGTCTGAACTGCAGGTCTCACCTTTGAGGCAGATGAAGAAACCTCAACCTGTCACTTGAAAGGAGGGAAAAAAAAAAAAGGAGTCTAAGTATGAATTTCCCCTGATAACATGAAATAAAAAGTATGTTGGCATGTTATGCAAATCATGTTTTATAGGCTTAAGTGAGGAAAACTTTGTCAATTTGAGAAACTGCAGTAATAAATATGTATAAAATTATGTCAGGTACACTGGCTCAAGAGCATGAAAGAATTAAGTGTAAAAGATGAGCAGAAGCATTCTAGATCCTGGAACAAAGTTGCATTCTCTGCAGTGTAGGCCACTGCTTTATATACGGGCCGTTGCACCTGACAAATAAATGTCAGCTTTTGAGTCTACAGTCAGTATGCAAAAGACCCAATGTTTGAAAATGATTACCTAGGTGAAAGGAAGCAGAAAGTTTTCTGTTTATATTATCATGCATATTGTTTTATACACAGGCTATTCACTGACCTTTCTCCACCCAGGAACTATTCAAATGGCATTAAGTGTTCTGACACTGATTGATGCTTTGCACACCCTATACAGTAAGGCCATTTTGGTTATCTGCTAAAACTACAGCATGGAAATATGTGTTGTTCAGATATTTTACTCTTTGAAAATACTGAAGGAACTACCTTCATGCCTGTAAAACAAGCATTACAATGGCATTGTAATACTAAAGAACTTTTCCCTGTCCGAAATGTGAACATTTTATTTCAGCTCACATGAATATCATAGCAGGCAGAGAGGAACAGGAACCATTAGATAGTTCAATGGATGATGCTATTTCACCACTGAGCTTATGTTTTCTGAATTTTTATTTCATTTGCTTTTACATGAAAATGATCCTTTGTTTATAGTATTTGAGATAGTTGCTTTCATAGTGAAGGCAGAAAAAGGACATAATTTTCTGACTTTTAATTTCAACTTTAAACCAGTTTATATATATACGTATATATGTGCACTTTAGCTTTTTGCACTATGGAATGCTCATTGGCCAAATCTACTTCTAAGAAATGTCACCATTCATTTTAAAGTAGTTAACTCTGAAAATAAACAGAGAGAAATAAGGAGAGAAATTCATTATGCTGACATTTCACATTCCAAAATAGTTGGAAATCCAGTGAGTGGCATGCTCCTGATTTGAGACTCAAGGGACATACATTTTCTTTCCTCCTCCACTACATATTTCTACTTGAATTAATGACCAGGTTTCCAAAAAGATTTTTTAAGAAGAGCAGAAATGTGTATTCTCAGGATGGGACTGAGCAAAAATAACTTGGCTGCTGCAAGGCCAGATGTTATCATACTTCACTTACGGATGCCTGGCATTCACCTGAAATCCAGAGCCTAAAGATGTATACCTTCTCTTAAACAGTGCTCTGAAAGAGTACCACAGAATACCACCCCAAAACATGCACATGCGCAACTTTCCACATCCTTTTGCATGCTGAATGAGAGTTTCTAGAGGTGTATATCGAACTGCATCTCTCTTCAAAGTGTCTTGCTATCCAGAAGTAACGGTGTGGCTGTGATTTATCCTCACTGCAGCCATATTGCAGAACAATATCTTTACAGCTGGAGTGCTGGGGGCCTTTCTGGTATCGTGTCTTTATTTGAAGTTGTGACTTTTTGCAAAAAACCACAAAAGCTTCTGTGGACTAGATGGTGATAGAGGAGAAGGGTGGGGAAGTACTAATGGTTCTCTTTCAGCAGATTTTTCAGGAAATGAGTTGTTGTAGGTGTTCTACAGAATATTATATATATATATAAAGAAACTTCCAGAGGAACTAGAACCCTAGATTCTCCTTCCTAATTGAATGCAATCAACTGTCCTATATTTTTCTGAGTTATGTATTCTTTATTTCATAGATGGACAGATATACATCCTGACCAGCTGCTGTGTATGTGTGCCCATTTTTTACCTCTTCATCCACTGGATTTCCCATGCTTAGTCCTCCCCAAACCACCATGATCCCTCCCTTAGGGACAACAGGAAGGGTTTAGGGACAACAGGAAGAGTTTCTATAAGTATGTCAATAGCAAGAGGAAGACAAGGGAAAATGTTAGTGCACTGCTGAATGGGGAAGGAGTATTGGTGACGGAGGATGCCGAGAAGGCAGAGTTACTAAATGCCTTCTTTGCCTCTGTCTTTACTGCTAAGGCGACCCCCCATGAACTGCAGGGCTCAAGTGGAAGAGATATAAATGGGCTAAAGGACTGGGTTAGGGATCACTGGCCACTCAAAAATCTATGAGCCCAGATGGGATGCACCCAAGAGTGCTGAGGGAACTGGCCGAGGTTGTTGCTCAGCCTCTCTCCATCATCTTTGAGAGGTCCTGGAGAGCAGGGGAGGTGCCCGAGGACTGGAAGAGAGCCAACGTCACTCCAGTCTTCAAAAAGGGCAAGAGGGAGGAGCCGGGCAATTACAGGCCGGTCAGCCTCACCTCCGTCCCTGGAAAGGTGATGGAGCAGTTCATCCTAGAGAGAATCTCCAGGCATATGAAGGAGAAGAAGGTGTTGAGGAGCAGTCAACATGGATTCACCAAGGGGAAGTCATGTCTGACGAACCTCATAGCCTTCTATGATGGGGTGACAGGCTGGCTGGACGAGGGGAGAGCCGTGGATGTTGTCTACTCTGCCTTAAGCAAGGCTTTTGACACTGTCTCCCGTAATATCCTCATACGGAAGCTCCGGGAGAGTGGACTAGATGAGTGCACAGTGTGGTGGATCGAGGGCTGGCTGGATGGCAGAGCTCAGAGGGTGGTGATAAATGGGGCCGAGTCCAGTTGGAGGCCTGTGGCCAGTGGTGTCCCCCAGGGGTCAGTACTGGCCCCGGTGCTGTTCAATCTGTTCATCAATGACCTGGACGAGGGCATGGAATGCACCCTGAGTAAGTTTGCGGATGACACCAAGCTGGGTGGAGTGGCCGACACTCCAGAGGGCTGTGCTGCCATCCAGAGGGACCTGGACAGGCTGGTGAGTTGGCCAGAGAGGAACCTCATGAGGTTCAACAAGGACAAGTGCAGGGTCCTGCACCTGGGGAGGAATAACCCCAGGCACCAGTACAGATTAGGGCTCGACCTGCTGGAAAGCAGCTCCACAGAGAGGGACCTAGGAGTCCTGGTTGACATCAAGTTAGCCATGAGTCAGCAGTGTGCCCTCGTGGCCAAGAAGGCCAATGGGATCCTGGCCTGCATCAGGAGGAGTGTTGCCAGCAGGTCAAGGGAGGTGATTCTGCCCCTCTACTCAGCTCTGGTGAGGCCTCACCTGGAGTACTGTGTGCATTTCTGGGCTCCCCAGTACAAGAAGGATGTGGAGCTTCTAGAGAGGGTCCAGAGAAGAGCAACCAAGATGATTAAGGGAATGGAACATCTCCCATAGGAGGAGAGGCTGAGTGAGCTGGGCCTGTTTTCTCTGGAGAAGAGACGGCTCAGAGGGGATATGATTAATATGTATAAGTTCAGGAAGGGAGAATGCAGGGAGGAAGGGGACAGGCTGTTCTCACTGGTGGCCAGTGATAGGACGAGGGGTAACGGCCATAAGCTGGAGCACAGGAAGTTCCGTCTCCAGGTGAGGAGCAACTTCTTTACTGTGAGGGTGACAGATCAGTGGAACAGGCTGCCCAGGGAGGTCGTGGAGTCTCCGTCTCTGGAGGTCTTCAAAACCCGCCTGGATGCCACCCTGTGCCACATGCTGTAGGTGTGCCTGCTTGAGCAGGAAGGTTGGACTAGATGATCTGTAGAGGTCCCTTCCAACCTTAAATATTCTGTGATTCTGTGATTCTTTCCCTGCCTTTTGTCCCGTTCTCCAAGCATCCCACAATAAATCTTGCATAGCCTGAGGATGCTCTTTCCCTGTACCCCATAAGGAGCTGGCACCCTGGCCAGTGAGTCTCCTCAGCTCACAGTGATGGGCCTCACTATGAACTGGTCCCTGTTGATGGCACCCTCCTGGGGTGCCTGATACTGGCACAGGGCTCCCAGTCTGTGGTTGGTTATTAGGGTCTCCCTGCCAGTGCACCTCTGTGTCCCTTGGGGTCAGGGATGTGAGCATGCAATCACATCATCTAAGAACAGAAATACCTCGATATTCTACATGTAAATTCAGGAGCCACATCAGACAATTTTCCAGCTTCTTAATGACTGAGGCTTATCGAGACTGAAGATCTATGTGTCCCCTGTGTGCGCTGGAAGAAAAATGAAAAGTAAGTACTTCACTAAATTGTTGCCATAACAGAGACTGAGAACAACAGAAACAGGAATGAGAAGGATGCATCTGTTACTAATATTCAGCACAGGTGAATCATAGGGGAAAGAGTGACAGGCCACAGATTAGGAAGAAAATCATATTTCAGTAGACAGTGATAAGAATTATGCAGTTTGCTAGTTTGAATTTATTATGCTTCCAAGACCGCTTAAAAGAGCAAATGCAAATCATAAAAAATGAGCAAATTCTTGACATATCATTACATTTTAAAATGAAATTTCTTTATAAATATAAAAGTCCTGCTTATACTATATTTCTGATGTGTTGTGCTGACACAGTGCATTTTATTACACAGCATCATTTTATCTATCATATTTAATTGAGACTAATAAGATATGACTGCTATGATACGGTTGATTTCAATCTAACTCCTTAATAAATTTACTTGGAAGAGAAATGTGATTTACTGGAAACAGCTTACATTAAAAAAAGTAAATTTTTGATGAAAAATGAAAGAACAAAAGTTAAAAAAAATCAAAAACACTGTTAAATTCTGTTAACTTGATAATATACTAGAATATTTTCGTTACTAATGAGCAGCAATGAACTTTGTGCATTTGGAAGTTGAGAGATATACCTTATGAAAGATATTTGATAACTTTAACCAGCAGAAGAAATTGTAAACCACTGAGGTGGTAGAATTCGGTATTGAACAGAACTGAGAACCATCCCAATCTTTTTCTTCTTCCTTTGAAAAAGCAAAGGCCAACAAAAGCTGCTGCTACATACACTTTGGTGTTTTATGTCCAATAACAGTAAAAAAAAATCCTGTAGCTAGAATAAGAAAGTGTCTAATCCCAGAACTACATATATGTTAAGTCTCCTGCAGGAAGTAGGAGCTTAAGCTGCAATATAAAGTCTTTTTTTTTTTTTTTTTTTTCTTTTTTAATGAGATACTTCTTTGGGCTGAGATGAATTGAGTCATAATTGAGCCTCATATATGGAACAAAAAATACCACATCATGTCTTTCTGAGGTGTCCTATTAAAGTCTAAATAAGAAAGAAGAGCAATTATTAAATCTGTAAGGTCTTCTATGTGTACAGAATCAATTGCAAGACTGGAGTCTGAGCACCCTCCCACTCTGTAAAAAGCATTTCCAGAGTAATCTAACTGTTGAAGATGTATCAGAAGAACTGGAGAATTGTATAGTAAAAGAAAAAGAATAAAGTTTGTGAAAGTGAAAAGGAGAAGGAAATTTGAACTGCAGCATTCAGTCATTCCAGTCAACTATTACATCTGAATGCAGAGGAACCTCCCACTGGCAGGAATTCTCACTATTTACCCAATATTCTCACTATTTACCAAACCTTATACATACAAAAACCTCGATGAAATTAACAAACATACTTATTTCAATGGAACCTTAAAAGACAGAAAGATTTGAATATATTGCTTACACAAAGATATTTTTCTACTTACTACATGTTCAATCTTTCACTCATGTGCAGGAAGCGAGACATTTGCCCTTCAGCTTTTGGAGGATCCGTTGTGGATATTTACAGGGAATTGATCCATGTCAAATGTAGTTCTTACCTGTTTTCTTCCTCCAAAATCAGTTGTGCATAAATTTGCATGTCATCATTGGCTGCACATCTATACTGGAAAGGTACATATTCCTGTTTTTACTTACAAGATACTGTAAATAGCAGGAGAAGATATAAGTGCCCCTACAATTTTCTACACCAGAGGACTTTGGAGTAAGAATTGGAGCACAGTTTCATTGGAACCTGCAGTACAATTGCTCAAAGCCTAATGCTCACTGTCACAGATGATAGCTCCCATGGGGGGCCCAGCAATCCCTTACAAACAACAGCCTTGTGCTCACAGTAAAAATGAATTTCAGCTCTCAGAAGAAACATATTTCAGGAAAGGCAAAGGATGTGAATTTCAATAGTGGTGAAAGAATTTGCATTGAGAAGTCTGCTCCACATCCCACTAAAAATCTATTAAGAATAGGAAAATTTCTATATACAAAAAGAAAAAAAGAATGCATTCAAAAAAAAATGTATAGAAAAAATATTAGGAGACAGATGTGCAGTCAAAAGGCATATATCAAAAATACACCACATCTTATGGAATACAGAATTAAGTAGTTAATAAAACTAAGGAGATGTGAATAGGCAAGTATAATGCCTGCTGCTCAGATATTCTTGGGATATTTGCAATGATACAAAAAAATATAAAAAATTTAAATCAGAAGAAACCATTTAACAACTGCTATGCTAAGATAAAGAAGATATCGTGTCAGATCTATTGTTGGTCTGTGATTTTCATGTCTGAATAAATGGGATTATAAGACATTTATAGCTGCCTAGTGGTTTTCTTCCTTCTCCTATAACTCCTTATTTATATATCCTGGCTAAACACAAGTAGGATGAATTACTGAATGCTTCATTGTGACTTGATGTTATAACTTTATTTATCACACTTTATTACGTAGTAAATGTTGTTTTGCTAGATGTCCTTTAAAATCCTGTTGTAAAATCTAGGAATCTGTTTTTGTCCTTGGACCTTCCGCTAGTACATACTACATGGAGAATAAATGGTTCTCTCTGCTCATTTTCCCTACTTGCAGAATGAGGCAGAATCCTCCAGGTTCTATAGGACACCAGATCCTTTCATTGAAGACTGATGAAGTCCAGAAAAGGCACACATTTCTACCAGAGTTTGCCTGCTTTTACCATGCCGAAGGTGTAAAATAAGAATGAAAATTTATTCTGTTTTGTTTCTGATTTGTTTTTTGAGTTCTCTGTAGAGTCAGGATATACTGACAAAGGTTTTGTGCTGTTATAGCTTGGAAAAATGGAGAAGAGAAGGGAGAGGGTTAAAATGATACTAGGTGATGCTGTTTCGAGTTATTCTTTCAGAATCAGTGGGTATCTGCCTGTGAAAATGTTTGCAGTCAGGTGCACACAGATAAAAATCAGCCACAAAGGGAATTTATCATTTATTTCAGCTTGGTTGAATGATGGTTTCTCGGTATCACAGTTACTTTTTTCATAATGCATCTCTTCACTGTGCAAAGCAGATATTCTCCCTCTGGTATAAAACTGATAGGCAATAAATCTATTTAATATCTTGTAGTTTTGTGGGATTCTAGCTAAGAAATTTGCCAATACAAATGATACTCCAGATCACATTCTGTGTTTGCTCACACTCACTCAATTAGCAAATTTCAGTGGCAACCATTATTATATACACCATTGGCAAGAGCAGAAACAAACAAACAAAAAAACCCACAGTTCAATGCAAATATAGTGCATCTTTGCACAGCATTTTCTCCTTATTATCCAGTATTTTGTTTTCTTCTCTCATTATGAAAAACTGATAGTATCCACTAGGATAGGATATTTATTTCAAGCATTAACTTTAGCTTTGTGGTGTCTGCATTCACAAATGATTAATGTATAATCACAAGTCATACATCTATAAATTAAAGGTTTGCTTTCTGAAAGATATCTTGAAGGCAAAGCCTATATAGTAAGAACAAGAAAAGAGTTCTCATTCTTTTAAATCATACTAGAAAGCTAAGGAGATATTCCAAAACACAACATTTAATCAAGTATAGTTTTTATTTCCATTAGGAATTAGTACTAGGGAAGCTAGCACCTACCCTGAACTGTTGGTGTCTTTGATATGAACAAAATATGAAGAAAAACACTTGTATCTCCACTATCCATAAACCAGAAAGCAGCAGAACAAGAACAAGAGATAATGCAGTTGTGAACAAGCATTTTGGAGTTTTAATTATGTTTTCTCCTCATCCACTAATGTAATTTGTGATACTGAGTAAATAGAATATTTTAGATTAAAATAAACTCATGGATTAGTAGAAATCCTGCTAAAATCAGGAATAATGTTAGACATACTTTCCAGAGTCTTGCCCAGTAGATATTTGAATATCTTTCAGAACACAACCCATGGAACTGACCTATTCCTACAGGTCATACAGTCTGTATCCCCATTTCCAAATGGAAACAACTCCATCTGACTTTTCCATATTCTTCACTGTGATCTCTCAGAATCATAACTAAGCAACTGATCAATGTAATACATTGCTTAATGCATCAAATGTGTTTTATTCAACATCTATTTATATAGTTTTTCTGAGATATCTAATGAATTTTCTTTTAAGGAAGAAACTTAAGGAAGAGATCAGTATGATTCACCAGATGATATCTTCTCTGGGAAAGAATTTATAATCTCTGGTCAAGAACAACCTTGATGAAGAGAAAAGCGCAACCCACAACCCATGATTTAGGATCAATTCTCTCTCTTCTATGTGTGATAATTTCAGCTCTTTACTTGTGCTTTTAATACATGTAAAACCTACAAAAGCCATTAGAATAATCCTTCCTGAACTCTTGCATAACCAAAACTGCACAGTTTCATCCTGGTATTCTTGCACATAATGTAGCAACTTGTGATGGAATTACTAGAGCATGCTGAATTGCTGAAAATCCTTACATGGAAACAAGTTGTTTGTTCTTTTGAAGCTTGCTCTTTGTTGCACTAATAGCAGTTAGATTTGTAGTATCATAATGGTCTTTAGCAGAAGTTAGTTGTGGTCTTACCATAAAATGATTATGACTGTAGGTGAACTGAAAGCAAATGAGCATTGATTTAAGCCCCAGACAGTCATGGTTGAGCCTGAACCTTTAGAAACTTTATTTTGCTTCTAATGATGCTTCTTAGAGCAAAGAATATATTTTTATACTTTTAAGCTATTTTTACTTGAAAGTATAAAAGTGTATTCTGTGCTCTAAGAAGCATCATGGCCAAATAAATTGGTATCTAGGTTTTCTTTGCTTTTTTTTTTTTTGTAGGAATGGGAGGGATGGGAGAAAAGACTTACTTGTGAGAAAGCTCTGTATAAGTAGAGAGCTCTTAAACTGTAATATTCTGATTTTTTTTTTCCCAGCTGAATGCCGTGGCTAAAGATTTCTGTCTGCTGTGAGGACAGACTATCTCTGCAGAGGACCCCATTAGATGCACTTGAAGTGTAAATGCTAAGAGCAGTATTTTCCACAAAATATATCTGTTACTCTTTTTTTTATTTTTTATTTTTTATTTTTTATTTTTTATTTTTTATTTTTTATTTTTTATTTTTTATTTTTTTTTCTTCCTAGTATAGGCCCATTATCTGTAATTGCTTCTGGAGTAAAATGCTGCTAAATGGAAAAAAAAAAAAAAAAAAAAGGGGCTATTAGGTTTCATTGGTACTGCCAATTTTTGCTCAATTCTTTCCACTGCAAAAGTGTAAGACTAGCAGGGCCATTTTATAACTGATCTGTAGGAATCATCTGTGTGCAGTTATTAGAGAGAATCCCTGCCAAAAACCTAAGATATAAACCTAAAATAAAAATTGGACTAATCCAGTGACACAGTAATCCAGTAATCCAACAGACCAGAAACTAAACTAATCAAACAGACAAACTAGCTCAGTTTGAAACCAGGCTCTATGTACCCAAACCTGTAAAATGCTTAAATATGGTGAAGTGCTGTAATTCCAAGATGCACTGAAAATGTAAAGAATGAGTTTTGAGCAAAGCAACATGGGGGGCAGTGAAGGCATTTCTTCAGAACTCTATAATTGATATACTCTATACAAAGCTGAGATTCTTCTGGCATTTCTTTGACTGCTTAAGAATTTGCTTATTTCTGTTGAGGTCATAACTAAAAAAATATTTAAGTGTTTTACTGCATTTAAGTTGACTATTAGAATTTATTTAGTGGAGGAAGTTAATAAGTCTTTCCCCAAGGTTTCTTTGGGCTGCTAAGGTTATTCTATGAATTTTTTTGCTTTGTTTAGTGAGTTTGTTGATGCAGGATTGTATTCTAAAACACTTGGAAACTGAGCCATGCTATTTGAATGTGTACTGACAGTATACTTTCAGATATAGAAACAAATATATGGAAGGGATGTGACAGAAAGCAACTATGTATGTTATTTATTGAAAGCATAGATTAAATCTCTCAGGAATCTTTTCTGAAGACTGTGTTCTTTAGTATTTAAAGTGGTGCTCATTTTACCGAAATGAAGCCACTAACAGTTAAGTCAATCACCTAGACTGTCTGGTGTGAATAGAGAAAGACAGACTGGTTTAACAATGATTTGGGAGCTAGATTAGATGTCTAAGTTTTAGATGGCCAGAATTAGGTAAAATATACCTCACCTCTCCAGTTTAGTTAGCCATTAAAATACTACCCAATTGTGCCTAATGCACTCCTCAGTAGCTATAAAGTGTACTAGGAACAGCATTCCACAGGCTTTTCATTGTTCATCATTTCATATATTGGTCTGTAAAATGGATATGACATTACTTGGGATGAGATGCTTTCTTACTGGCATATAGGACATGCAATTGTGGCTTTGAATATGACTTTTTTACAGGTATGGTATCTACTTAATCTGTAACTCATGTCATCTACTGCTCATAGCAGTTTTCTTGACATCAACTCTCAGTTTCACCAAAGTTTAGAAATGATATTTCTATTTAAAGCACTGTAGCTGGAGAATAACACTACTGTATGCTGAATAGAAGACAAAAAATAATGAATCTGGTTTTAACTGGAAATGAGACAATTATTCTGGTTTTGAGTCTGCTCATTACGGTACTGTTAATGGCTTTAAAAAGAATTCTACAGGGAATATACTTTTTTTTTTCTCCACATTTACTTTGTAATTTAGATCTCAGTCTGTTCACTTTGTTACTGAAATTTATAGAAATATATAGGCTGATAATAAAGTATACAAGGTGCAGCATGTTGAACGATGTAAAGAAACTATAATTGTGTTCCCATTATTGCTTTATTTTTATTTTTTCACTTAACATGACACTCTACAGCAGATTTTATAGAGCATGAGGTGAATTGATATAATTAGCTTGGTTTCCTGCCATCTTTCCCATAGGTCAAGCCAATTAAAGGATAACTGAGGGAGACAGTACTCCAAACTGTAGCATATGGTATCATGGCATAAAACATGCAGAGGATGGAAAATAAATTGGCTGAGATTTTAGTCCTGAAATTAAATTGAATATAAACCATATTTGAGTCTGAAGCTCCTTGAAATTTCTTCCTTTCTGTTAGCTTCCTATATTTGTAATGAATCAGAGCACTATTCTATTTTTGGGTCACACAGCAGCCTCTCATTTGCCTTTGAATGAGTACCCTACTGCAGTGATTTCACTGTTTAACATTTTTCATGGATTGTCTTAAAATTAATTGAAAGCCAAAATTTACAATTTGTGATTTATTCAGGAATTCTAAAATCAGTTCTACTGCAGAAAGCAATCCATCCCTTTACACAGCCCCAGAAAATCAAATAAAATTATGATATTCAAAAGTTTTTGCTGCTGGAGACATTGTAAGATTAGGAGTAAATAAACTGTTTATTTTTGCTTCAAGATAAGTCTAGTTTCACAGGTGAGTTCCCCACTCAGCTAGAGTCTGAATTCTTTAGATGAGGAATCTCATTCTTCTTGTCCACTGGTCCCAGGGTAGTCTGATAGTTCGCTAGGAAGTTTCTAACAACATTCTGTCTCAAGGAAAGGTAGAATTTTTTTCAGTGCTGAAACAGTCACCTTCATGCCAATAAACTGTTAGAAGGCTCCTTGGTGTGACCTTGCTGTAAGCCAGTGAGAATTTTGCATACAATCTCTGGGCAAAATTCAAGAATTAGAATGACCTAGGGTAGATTATTGCATTCATTATAGAATCAGTTGATATATCCTTTGGTTTTGGAAGCAGAGAACTCACTAATGAGACACAGGAAATTTAATGTCCTTTGGCCAATGAATGTTCTCTGGCAACCTTAATTTACTAAGATATTGGTAAGGATGGATATAGGACGCACTATGAACATGTAACAACATAAAGTGCGAATATGAACAGAGTATTTATAAAAATACCTAGTTTTCCCATTCCAATTGAGGTATGCAATGTTGATTTGTAACTGAAAGCTGACATTTTCTGAGAACTAGAGAACAATATTAGAATCCAAAATGAAGCTTCTTTTTTCCTGGTTTTGAAAAAAAAAATGAATATATGAATGCCCCTATATGTTGCTCATTATGATTCTTGAATGTATGGTCTCAGGTAAGTATGAGAGAGAAAAACATGGCTGCTTCATTCTTAATCTTGTCTATGGGCTAGTCTTTGTAAAATAATAATTATTAAACCAGATTCTCTGAAAGAATGAACTCATCAAACTCACATTCTTTATCTACTGTGGCAATTGATGTCAGTATAATAATGCCATGCCAGCAGTGGTTAAGCTAAGAGTTTGTCAGATGTCCCATGATAAACTCTAGCATTTGAGGGATTTTTTCATCCCAGTTCATCAAATCAGAGAGGTCTGACATTCTATATGTAGTCCTCAGGGTTTCAAATGTTCTTTTGCTCTTGATTCATGCTAACAATAGAATACTTGAAAGAATGAAGACTTAGTATCATTGCAGTAGGCTAAGTGACTCTGATTAAATATATTCCAGTAATTTGCTGTGGACAGCTGGATTGAAGTAGATAGTTTGGTAGAGGAAAAAATGGAAATGATGTAACGCTTGAACTTTGAACTACAGACTGGGGTGTAGCAGATAGGGGAAAGAGGAGCATGTTATTTCCCATATATCTTTCTTATGAAGGTGAAGTGGATCTTCAGTGTATGCTTGGTATTTGGAGAGCATACTCAGGGACTCATCCCATTTAACTTTAGAGGTGTGCTCATCAGCTGGGGTTCAGTTACTGGCCTTTACAGAGCATCATTCTTCTGAGGTTTTTTAGCAGGGTTAGGTGAATCACAGCTTCTGTACTCAACATTTTTTGTTGACAACTTACCTATTTTTGTTGAGGTATATGTATATCTCTATGTTGAATACATATATATGTGGACAAAGAATGGTCAGGAAAGTAAAAGGATAAAGGTTGGCATGGAAGGTGGTGAGCTTTGCTGCAGCCTAATGTTTCTTCCCCTACTGATGGAAAAATTGGTAATTCATAGAAATGGACATGGAATTCTCTTCATTGTCACAAATACAAAACAAATTAGACAAAAGATCATCTGGAAAGTGGTCAACTTCTTCACAAGGAAAATGTCTTTTTTTCTGTACAGTTTTTCACATCTTGTCCTAAATGTACAAATTATTTCTATTCTCTTCATCTCTCTCTCATCCTCTCATTTTAAACTACTGTAATCAGAAGATTTTGTGAAGATGATTGCACCAGTCATTTTCTTCCTCATTTAGAAATATTTTTCTGTTCTAAAAATTCATTTAATTTAACTTATGGCAATATTGCTTCCCCATACTTAAGCATCTGGGAACATTGTTCTGAGAAATATGTGATCAGTTTTATCAGCCTAGCATTTCGGATATCCTGATATACCTTTTCATGCTTTATATCAGCCAGAAAACAATACATCTGATGTCACACAACACAGCTGAATTAGAAAGCATAGGGTGTGTGAAGCAAATGCTTTCCAAGCAAAATGACTATTCTCTCAAAAATCAGGCGACAGAAGAAACAAGAGCTTTATTGTCACCTTTCCAATCCTCTCCTCCTTTTCTCTCCTCTTAGATCTTTTGATGTTAATATAAAATTATACAAAAGACTTCAGTTCTCCAGAAGAGACAGTGATCTTTTCCTTTAAAATAAACAGCTGGACATGTTTTTTTCTACCCAGCTAGCACTCAAAACTACCACAAATGATTTCACGGAGCACACTAGAGGGCACTAGCGAGCTATAAATCTGTTTATCACGGGCATTTCCATTCTCAGATTTCTCTCGTGTTTTACGTTCCCGTTGCCCCCTAACTATGGGCCATTCTTGTAGTATCAAATATTTTGAAAGATGGCACAAAACGTAATGATGTACATCTCCCACTGTTCTAATCATTTGGTATCTTTATAGCAAATAGACGAAAACAGTGACTTTCACTACCGCAGAAAATGACTCACTGGGCAGTCTGAACTATCCTAGCATGGTAAGACTTTCTATAGTGCTAAAACATTCCCATTCTGCACTCGGTCTGCTTTCCTGAATTGTGGCTCTCAGTAGTATTGGTAATACCAAACAACAGTGGGCAGGTATATATGCCCTTAGGCATTTTGTTTTAAGGCTGTATCAAACCTCCTCTTTAGAGCACAAGGGCTAGTATATGAAATGCTTATACCTTCTTGCTGAATATATGAGTGAAATACAAACAGCAGAAAAGGTGAAAGGAAGTGATACAACAAATATTTCAGGAAAACACAAAATGGCTTAGTTTATGATTCTTGCTTAAAATTGTGATTTAATTTCCTAAGCAAAGAAATTTTACCTTAGAATTGCTTTTGAGAGAGCTAAGCAGAACTTCCTTATCTGCTTATAATTGTTCTGTGGCTTGAACTGAATGACATTTCCAAAAATAGGAAGTTCACCTACCCCAGCTTTCTAAAAGTATTGTGCAACCATCAGGGGATTGCAAGTAGGAACAACCTCTTTACTCCTTCGACCTCTGCCTCTTGTTGTCTTATGGATTTTTCTCTGCTGAGGCTGGCTGCTAGAATTAAGTTTTTCTGACAGACTCAGGAGGGAAGAACATTTTTTTCCTATCAGTCGCATTTTCTGTTTGGACCTGTGTAGGGATCTAGTGAACAAATCATTATGACCTTACATATGTGCAGTACATTTTTAAGTGCCGTTGAGATGTTACCTCAATGTATAGAGAATATATAGGCAGTATTTAAGAAATGTTTGAGAGGTACTTTTCCCCAACACTTTTCTTTGGCGTCAGTGAATGTCTGTTAGGGTGAATGTCTTTTAAATGCTAAATGCTCAAATTTCAATGTGCAAGGATATTTTCTGTCTTCTATGTTTGTACTGCATCCAACACATGACTTGGGTGGCTACAGTGATAAAAAAAAATGATGCTGTAAACTTAATCACAAAGTAACTTGGCTCCCCCTTTCATCCTTGAAGACTTCTGTGACAATAAGGAAGATTTTAAAATGTTTTCCAAATAGCACTGAAGCCCCATCCCCATATGCTAGGCCGAGTTATCTGATCTGGTGCTTCCTACTTTGACTATATCTGAACTTGCTTTCCTCCAAATGTCTGAGTGATCTACCTTGATTTTGGGTCTATATATGAAGCCACTGTTATCATTGGCATGCTCTCAGACTGTGAGCCTGTGCCAAGATGAGGACAGAAGTCGGCACTTCAGCCAACTGAAGAGAAACAGTCTTTTTTGCCTTTATCTTCTGTAGGAGAGGACAAGAGCTCTAAACTTGTTGCATATATTTAATAGACTGTCTTCCATTACAGCAGCCTCCCCCTTGGGCCCTGCTGAAGTTCTGATTGATTTCTAATAGCTTTTAAAGTTAATACCTGCTGCTGTTTCTCAGTGCATTTGACTGGTGTTCCTTTCTATATTGGCTTCCTAACACATATTCAACGGGAATACGTTGAACATTTCTGATTGGGGAATGCTGTGGGGAAGGAAAGAAACACCCACTATTATATTTCACAGCTTTTAATTGGAAATGCTACCAGGAAACCTTCCAACAAAGCAGCACAGACTAAGTCAGCAGTCCCAGGGCCCAGGGACTAAGCCCTAGGATCTCATTAGTACATTCAGAAGATACAGCAGTAATAACTGTGGTCAGTGAAGTCTGATTTTACTGTTCCTATATTTCATTAATTTATGAACTCTTTGAAAACTGCCTGTAATCCACATAAACTTCAAGTAAGACTGCACTTGAGACTGAAAAATATATTCCATCTACCCCTGAAATTTCTCTCTACCAGGCCACTTAGCTAAGGCAAAGATAAGGTGTGCTCCATTCCTGTGGTAATATTCATGTTCTGCTCTTGTGCTGCCACTGTCCTCCCTGAAGAAAACATCCCCCATCATACCTCAGAGCTTAAAACCTGTTGACAAATTTAAGAATGGAAGCTGTGTGTCCAGTAACCAGACAAGAGCACATGAGATGAGCACAGCCAGATTGGGCCTGGACGCTGCTGGGTGGAAATTCACTCCCTCTGTGCCCTGACACAGCTCCAAAATGATCTGCAGGCTTTGGGCCCATAAACTGGCTCATCATATGGTCCAGAGCATTCTCCACATTGGTGGCAGTGAGGAGCAGATGTCTGTGAAGCAGCTGGCAAATCTACCTCAGTCTGTGTCTGGGCAGACTAGGAATACGTTGTGCACGGCTAGTATTCATGTATGCTCCAGCTCAGATCGCCCAGCTGCAGTCTCCCGTCTGTACCAGCCCCCTCCTGGCCGCTGCTCCAGGTCCAATCACCCTGCCAGCACTTAGCGGTTCCTGTACCCCTTCATTCCCTGACTGGCCCTTGTCACATGCAGCTGGAGATGGGCACTGAGTGAGGTGGGGGTCAGCCATGTCCTCCTCTGGTGGGTTGAACAGCCCCAAAACTTTTTTCCCAGACTACTGCAATTACCAGTTTCTTCTTTCCAACTGGAAAATAAAACAGTTCCCCTTAGTCTCAGCTTCATCCCACAATTCCTACATGCATCTTCCCCAGACAGTTTGCTTTCCTTCTGCTGATAGCAGAGTGTCCAGTGAAATCTCTTCTTAGAGGTGTCTCTTCTTAGTACCTAGGAAAAGTATATCTGCATCTAAAAAGAGATATCTTGAAGAAATATCTATTCTTCAATATCAGTCAAGAGATGCATCAAACTCTTCTAGCGGCAAGGAGCAAAAATGGCTGTGAAAATCAAATATCCAGTGAGTTACCTATGTGCACAGGGTTGGATTCACTATGGAGCTGATAGGTGATGATATTGCCAATTAGCATAGTTTCAACCAGACTCTTCATTAAGTTTTTGGCTACCTTTTCTATGCATTCCGGTGCCCATTTTTACATGTCCTTATAAAAGGCTTTGCCATAATTTTATGTATTGCATATGCAAAATACCACAGCAAGATCTTGGCCAGCTGACAGGTGCCATATTTATAACACAACATATTTACTGTGGATTAGCTTGCACATTAAGGCAATCCTCCAAACTTCACGATTTGTCATTTCTTTAAAACATGTAATAAAATGCATGGGTTTACATGTCAACACTTTGTACACAGTAATGCAGCTGGTTTGACTGTATTACATATTGGCTTGTCCTGGAATTATGATAGCAAATAAGCAAGAAACTCAAAATGCCTCATTTCAATGTAACCTTATGCATTAGATTTTAAGTCCACTAAAGTCAGAAAACATGATTTTGAATTTCCCATGATGTTAACCAGATCATTCTGCTTGCAAAAGCAAGGAGTAAAAGGATTCAGATGGAAGCAGTAGACTACATTGATTCTGAGCTATTTTTCTCTTCAAACAGCTGGTTAATTTTGCTGGTAGCATGTTCTTCTGAAGCAGAACACCAATCCAAACTAATGTACAATAGTGAAAAACTAAAATGCTTAATACAATCTGCTTGTTGAATACTTGAGCATAAGCAGGATAGCGATTCCAATCTCATAAATTTACTGTCAGCATTATGATCTTCCTTAAAATGAGAAATTAGACTTTAAAAATCATACGATTGAAAGTTTATCGCTGGAACCTGAGCAAAAGTCAAACAACTCTGAGTGGGAATCCTACTGTGATCCTGAATACACAGGATAATTTTCTCACTGATTGTTCTATGGAGGGGGTTATTTGAAAGGATTATCTATTTCTGATAGGTATGGATGGTAGTAGATGTATACATTGTGTGTGATGGGAGACTTGAGTGTCACAAACTATGCATGGATTAAACTTCAGAAGCATTCAATTTAATGCTTTTATTTCTTGAACTCCTGTATACTTAATCTTTGTAACAGTGGTTAGCTGCCGTTATGCAAACACAACTGCTTCACAGGTACAAAAGAAAAATAAAGCTATGCAAGTGTTCTCCCTTCCCTTCCCTTTTTCTGAGGACAAGTTTGTGTCCTTGGAGGGTTTGAAAGACAAGTTTTAAGAGCACAGATGTGCAATATCTTTTGTGAAATGCATATATGATCTTCCTATGTATCACTGAGCATGAAAGGGATGTTATGCTCTTTCATCCATGCATGACTTGTCAGAACTTAAATACAAATTGCAAACAATTTCAAAGGCAAATGCATGCCCAGAAGGATTTCCCATCCTTCAGAGTTCAGATTTTATTGTAAAATTATTGTAAACTTAATCAAGCCCTTTCTTTCAATTGACATGATTTTTCCTTTCATTTTTTTTTTCCAGAAAATGTAGTCCATACGCATTACCAGGCAGCATGTAATTAACTCAGTGGACAAAGGTTTTTTTATAAAAATCTGAGCTGCTTAAAACTCCTTATCTGAGTATCTATCTGCTTGTAAGAAGAATAAATTAACTTGACACAGTGCATGTTTAGGAGCTGAATAAAATGCTTTAGGTTACAGCATGGGATGCAGAAAGAGTCTTAAGGAGTCTTCAGCATGATAATACCCAATAAATTTCATTAACAGATACTGGAAAAAGGTTTTTTATTATTACTGTTACATATCATATGTAATCTTATATCTTTGTGTGTATGCATGTGTGCATATGTCTGTGTGTATGTGCATATATTATTAAATATAAAGCCCTGTAACTAAATATCACAGCTCAGATTCTGCTGAATAGATTTATCCACTGGATGCTTCATTGCTGTGGGGCTAGTTACTGTTCATGGGTTGATACTGGTCGAAGTTTTGCCATGCATTCGCGTAGTTTGGGAAGTATTAGTGGGTAAGTATATAGTTCGGGAGGTATAAGGAAGTATATGTTTCAGCTGAAGAGTGTAGAATATGGTGTGTTTTATCTCAGTCTATTGTATTTTGATTGAAGGCTATGTGGTATCATCTGAGAAGATTGGAATCAATGAGGAATTCTTAGGTGGAAGAGAGAAAAATATTTCAGAGGGGCACAGTCTCCAGTTCAACAGATATCCCCCTTATATGTCTGTACTTTCCAAACACACATTTGCTCAAGCACTATAAATGTAGCAAAGTCATTATCCTGTCGATATGCCAAGATTAGAGGTGCTTCAATATCTCCTCTTTGCTACCAGTAGGATTGCTGAATTATTTAAAATTCTTTACTCCTTTCCTGAATTTCTGTACTAATGGAACAGATGGTAATGTTTGGGTACAATATTTCAAATTGCATATATTTCTTAAGAACACTGTTTTGTCATTGCTTCCCATGAAATGTCTTGTTTTGGTTTATTGATTCCAGAATTTCCTAGTTCATACCCAAACACTGTGGTGTGTGGCATGTGACTATGTAACAAGATTACTATATAATACTCCATAGCAGGAAGGAGCCTCTTCCAGTTCTTAAGCTTTTGTGCTTCTTTGAGTGAGGAGGAAAAATAATGATAGCAAATAACCTTAATCCCCCCTTATCAAACCTGCAGCAGTGGTTGTCTGTAGAGGACAGGGAACTCATCATATTGCAAGGGGGCTGCACCACACTTCTGTGGCATGCCTGGTTTCAAGGGAGCTTGTTACCTAGTGCACTCTGTTTCTAGAGCACTTCAGCACAATACACAGTACTGTTCTCCCACAGTACATATGAATAAATAACATGCACATGTCCTGTCCCCTGCTGGCTTGAGACTCTTCTTTTGTTAAAACACTGTTGAGACTGAGTCCATTTGCAGTTGAGGTCATGCTGTTTTACAGTTGAGAATTCCAGTGATTTTGGTGGCTAGTAGTTTAAGAAGCAAGAGGAAATAACCAGACATGACTAACCACGCAAGTTTTGTGTAAATGTGTATAAGCACATTGGTATGGTGTCAGAAAAACTAGAATGTTTATATGAGAGTGAAAATGCAGCCTCTTATCTGACGAAGTTCTCCCAACATCCAAGTTTAGATGGAATATTCTGGAAACATTCCCTTGTCATGTTTGAAATCAGAGTCTAATTACTATCCTACCAGTGTAATTACTGAGCCTTAGGGCATTACCTGGTTAATAATATTTTAGAAGTTCTAAAATAAAAAAAAAAGATATTTTGTAAAGATTCTTAGAACACACATATTTGCATGAGGATCACTGCTGTATGGTGTGATTACTGAAAATGGAAAGAGATGATACACCATTAACATATTCAGAAAAATATTTAGAATAGAATGTCTTACTAGGAACAGAATAGACTTTCATGAGGAGTGGTATATGTATGAATATTTATTGACATGGTAAACTAGAAGAGGAAATGTAGGGCTGCCCGGGAGATACAATATCATAGCAAAAGACGTGGGGCTGCTGCTTAGCAATACAGTTTCTACTTCTGATCTGATGGAACTTTGTGAAGATCCATGGTCCTGAAAAACATGCAAATGGCAGGAGGTGAATTCCAAGCAATTGCAATATAAATCATATATCAGGCCTGACACTGGTCTGTAATTATTGGATTGTTTGGATCAAAATGGAAAAAGTAGCAACAGAGTAAGAAAAAAATGAAGGTAGTAACTCTAGGTGGAAAGGAAGGTCCTCTGAGTCCAGATGTCAGTGCAATTGTCTTCTTGCCCTTGCCTAAAGCTACTCTGACAGGAAAAAGACTGAACGGGAACTGTATTAGACAGAGTGTTTGAACTGTTCTCATCCTTGCTGTTACCAATGCCTCTTTTATTAAATATTCACATCTGTACATGCACATCTCCAGATCCCCCAGGTGAGTGTTCTGAAAGCCAGCAGTGTTACTTAGATTAAAGAAGAGCCATGAGGGAAAAACTGCATAGCTCAATGTTTTTGTTCTCATTTTCTTTTATTTTCTTTATATATTTTGGAGGGCAGTCGGATTTCACTTACAATGCTTCTAACTTTAATAGTCTCTCTGTGGAGCCTGTATATCACATATATGTACAGCTCATCATAAAAAAACTTTGAAGATCTTGCATCTTTAGTAGTAAAGTGGTACATGGTCCTATAGTGCTAACATTGTATCTGAAGAACTGAAAGGGTTAAATACTTCCTGAAAAAGGAGTAGTCATTCTTACATTTAAGGATTTCACTGACTACCCAGTGAAAATTGGGGTCAGCATCATCAGGGCTTTTTTTTGTGTGGTTCATGTAGAACATATATGTGGTACATATGTTCTTTAACACAAAAGTCTTTTATCATCTTGATAGAACATGAAAATGCGTATGTAGGGTGTCATGAATATTTTGTTTATCAAGATATATATATTTTTAATTGCTTATCATTTTTGAAGTTGAGCAATGCCTTGACAAAAATATTAGAACTGCGTGTGAAAATAAATATATATTTTACACTATCTCAGCAGTTGCGATTGAAATTTTAAGCAGTTTTAGCTCTTTAACAAACATTGCCAGTATGAAATAAATCTCTTCCCTTAACTTTAATGCTATGCTACTTTATTTTTCTCTCAGTAAATTCACCCTCTAAAAACGTTTATGTATTCTTAGGAGCTGACCAGAAAAAATGTTTTAATAAACAACTTCTGACTCAGTAACTAATGGTTTAGACTTCAGTTCCTTTGTGGCTTAAAAACAAGTGTTTATTTAGAAAATGCCTTCAGCAAGGATATATTTTGGAATTTATTATATGTCACAGATTAAATTATTTCTTGTTTATTCCTTTCACTTAAAATGCATAATTAATATTTCACAGTATGTTTAGATTAGTAGTTACATTTCGTTCCTTAGTTAATTTTAAAAGTCATTTAAAGTGATCTTAGAGAGACTTAGCTTTAGTAGTCTCAGAGCACAGCCTATAAATCAGGTTAAATGTTTGAGTCAGGGAGCTCTAATGCTGCTTATAAATACGGAACACTGGCAAAAATTGCACTTTATCTAGTGCTACAATAGCTTGTCACCAACCAATAATTAATGATCCAAGTTTCACAGTTAAAAAAACCTCACAAATTATGAATTTCAAAGGCATCTCCATATTAATTAAAGGGCTTTAAAATCTGCATTGTCTTTTTTCTTTTTTCTTTTTTTTTTTTAATATTGTTGGTCTTTACTCTTGTATATCTCTAATCATCTGAAATAATCTGAAATGCTCTTGGAAAAGTTATCAAAAACAGAGAGCTAAAATGGAGTAAAATTTTTTTGGAACATAAGATAACTCGATTTGAAGAAACCTCAGGATATTATCTAGTTCAAGCTCCTGCTCAAAGCAGGGTTAAATTCAGACCAGATTGGTCAGGGTTTTACCTAGTCAGGTCTTGAACTGCAGTGGACATGGAAAACCTTACTTTTTACTAAGATCAAGCTTTCCAGACTATTACCATGCTTCAGTACTTTTTTTTCTATCAACGAAATTAATATTAGTTAATGACTTACTGCAAACCTTCAAGAGAGGTAATATTGACCTCTTTAGGGACCTACTTGGGAGAATCACCTGGGCAAGGGCCCTAGGAGGAAACGAGGTCCAGGAGAGCTGGCTAATACTCAAACACCACTTTCTCCAAGCTCAGGATCGGTGCATTCCTAAAGAAAGAAGTCAAGCAAGGGAGGCAGGAGACCCGTGTGGATGGGCAAGGAGCCAGAAAGAGAGCATACCTAACATGGAAGAAGGGCCAGACCACATGGAAAGATATAGGAACATTGCCAAGGAATTCAGGGATGCAATGAGGAAGGCTAAGGCCCATTTGGAATTAGAATTGGCAAGGGATGTCAGGGACAACAAGACTAGGGAAAACGTTGGTTCGCTGAGAACAAGGGTGGGTGCCTTGGTGGCAGAGGATACAGAGAAGGCAGAGTTAGTAAATGCTTTCTTTGCTTCAGTCGTTACTGCTAGGGCTAGTCCCCGTGAACTGCCGAGCCTGGGCACAAGACAGAGAACTGGGAGTGAGGAAGACTTACCACTGGTCAAGGAGGATTGGGTTAGGGATTATTTAGGTGAAGTGGACAATCATATCTCTATGGGTCCAAGTGGGATGCACAAAGAGTACTGAGGGAACTGGCAAGAGTTGTTGTCCTGGCTGACAACAAGTTAACCATGAGTCAGCAATGTGCCCTCGTGGCCAAGAAGGCCAATGGGATCCTGGCCTGCATCAGGAGGAGTGTTGCCAGCAGGTCAAGGGAGGTGATCCTGCCACTCTTGTGTGCAGTTTTGGGTTCCTCAGCATGAGGGATGTGGAGCTTCTAGAGAGGGTCCAGTGGAGGCAACAAAGATGATTAAAGGACTGGAGCATCTCTCATGAGAAAACACAGTGAGTTGGGCCTGTTGTGCCTGGAGAAGAGTAGGTTGAGAGGGGATCTGATTAATATGTATAAGTACATGCAGGGGAAATGTAGGGAGGAAGGGGAGAAACTCTTCTCAGTGAGGACCAGTGATAGGTCAAGAAGCAAAGTTATAAGTTGAAACAGAGGAAGTTCCATCTCTATATGAGGAATAACTTCCTTGACAAAGTAGAACAGGCTGCCCAGGGAGGTTGTGGAGTCTTCTTCTCTGGAGGTCTTCAAAACCCACCTGGATGCCACCCTATGCCATGTGCTATAGGTGTCCCTGCTTGAGCAAGGGGTTGGACTAGATGAGGTCCCCCTAGGTCTAGAGGTCCCTTCCAACCTCAACCATTCTGTGATTTCAGTGCATCCTTTCAGATCCTATTATTAGATCTCTGTTCATTTTTAATTGTCTGCCAGAGCACATTGTTTTCTTGTTTGATTTCAGTTTTGAAGTTTGAGGTCCACAATTGGACATTGTATTCTGTTTGGGCCTCGGCAATGAACTTATTACAGTAGAAGAAATGAATTCGTATTTTTTAAATGATGCTTATATTTGTATTTCTGGCATTTGTCTTTTCTTTTCCTACAGCATGACATTGTTGATTCATATCAGCAGTTGATCTGTTATAAGGCCCAGACTGTTTTCTGGAGAACTGCTATTGCTCGTTTGAGTCATTCTCAACACAGCATTTGTGAAGTTCCTTCTTTCTTTTTAACAGTAAAATCTGATGCTTTATTGCATAATATTTTATTTTTTTGAATCACTTCTGCAATTTGTAAACATTATTTTAAACCCTAATCCCATCCTATAATGTGCTTACTGGCTGAAACAATTCTTTGTAGTATCCAGTGATCTGTGACCACAGTAATTAGCATGTATACATACTCCACGCAGCAGGTTATCTGTGCTCATGTCAGACAGAGTAGGCACTTTTTTGTCGCTCTGGATCCCATGTGAAGTCTCCCACATCCTAAAGATATGGTTATTTTTATATGTTATTTTTTTACCTCTAAATGCCTGAAACAGAGTAAGGGTTGTTCTGCTCACAGTGGTAGTATTTTATAGTATGCAACTCAATATATGCGAAGTATACATCAGTGTCTGTCATAATATCACAGAGAATGTTTGAGAATATGAGATCCTTTGGGACAGAGCTGGAAGGAAGACTGTGCAGGGGGCAGAGCTGGTATAAGGCAGAGGCCAACAGTCTGCCTTTTGGGAGAAGCCTCTGTTGTGAACTATCTTTTCAACCACACTTTGTCCTGAAGAGAGGTAATCGGAACACTCAAAAACAGAATTAGGTAGTGCACTAACAATTCTTCACTGTGGCACTGTGGGCAATCTATGATTCAGGTCAGTAGAGTCCTTCACATGCTTTTTTTTTTTTAAATCATAGTAGACACATCCAATAAGGACTTGCTTCCAAATATACTCAGGAGCTAAACATGTACTGTAGATTTATATGAGCTTCAATCTGCAATCTGATTGAAATTTGTGTCCCCCTCCCCTTTTTCTTTGTTAATTTTAAAAATAAATATTTTAACAGGATTGGGCCTGCTATGTTTCACAGGGCCTTTGTAGTTTTCAGTAATAATGTTCAATCTTAGTATAATAGCTTTTACTGAAGATGTTAAGGTCCTCTGCATGAAGATGAACCTCTAGAATTCAAGGGCAGGGAACTAAGCTCATTTCCCTATTTTGGACAGATGATAAAAATATTGCCATTTTGACTGCAAAGTATACATGTGTTCTTTATAGGAAACATCTGAGTAAGAGTTTCCTTTTCCTTTCCTCACAATTTCTCATATACTCTTTCTCCATTGCTTCCTGTTGGTAAATCCAGAAACCTACTGTCATTCTCATATTCTCTATGCAAACCATCTCAGACTTTTCATCCTGTATCCTCCATAAGGCAGAAAAAGTATATTTTTACACAAATTACATCAAATAGCATGTGTCTCATTTTTATTGTACAATCTGAATACAATGATTTTGGCACAGCTTTAATATCAAGTTAGGATCAATTAGGATCGCAGTGATCAAAATCAGTTATTTCAGTGGCTTCTGAATGAAGATGGAATCATCCAACTGGAGAAAGCTTGCCTAAAGACTTGTGAAACACTGAAACTTTGTGATCAAACTTCAATGAGTGCTTAGCATCCTCAAGTGCCTCTGAAGAACAGAAAGGACAACACCAGAAAAATTAGTCATTTCTTGCAGATGGAAGATAAAGTTCATAATACAAGAAAGAAGCTTAAAGAAGCTAAGAACATATGCTAGAAACCAAGATGATGTATATCATTATCTATAGCGATTCCGTATGGGCACAAATTCCACTTTCAGTCATTTAGAAAACATGTTTCATTGCTCTTAAAATCCCTGATAATTCTGACAAGAGATAAAAATCTTTTAGTTCCTAATTTATTCAAGTTATTATGTCAGTGTGAGCAAATAATTTATAATTTCAATGTACCAATTTTTATCTGACTTTGATAGATGAAGTCCAAGGCATTTGTTTGTCAAAGTGATTTTTACCTTTATTAATGCAAGAAACCCTGTACTCGAGACCAATATTGTTCCATTAAATGATTTCTATATAGCAGTCCTCTAAAAAAATGCAAATGCTGTTTGCAGATTCTGATAATGATCCCTTTTGAGATTTTTGAGATTTTTAAATCCTCTGTTTTATCAGTCTTATATTCAGAAACAAACCCACACATACGAACAAATGTGAAACGGAACTTTTCTGCTCCAGAGCAGCAAATGCCAACTCTCTCCATAGCTACCATAAATAATATGCATCACAGGAAAACCTTCAAAATCTATAGGGCCTAGGGGTCCAGCCCAAACTGTTATATATTATATGCAATGGACCAAGTGTCCTTGTTAACACTGCATGCAAACAGTTAAATCAGTGCTGTGTGCTGGAATGAACTAGCTAAAGCAGTTCACTCTATTTCTGACTGCTCACTCCCAATCCTCAAAGGAATCCTCCAGTGTACCTTCAAAAGATGAATCTGAAAACTAAAATTCATAACTCTACTTGCTACTAAAAATAAAGGACTCAATAAATACAGTGGTTTAATGACCCAAACAATTTTCTAGCTAACCTGTTATTCTTATACAGATACTAAAACAGATGTCTTTTTTTCTCTGCTCCACATGACTAATAGCTTCTCAATTTTCTGTTTTTGCTCAGTGGATGCTAACTAATGACTTGACTTTCTTTCAAGTCATCTAATTGACTAACATAACTGCATTTTACAAAGAGCAATTATGTCTATCTTCTAGCTAGTTCTCTCTCTCTTATCAAGTTTGACTAATATTGAGGCACTCATGGGTTGCCTTTTCTGTATTCCTCTGTGTCCATTTTTCTAAAGCAATTTATTTAATCTTCCCACAAATCCTTTCATGATCAAGAGTAACTGTTCATTAATGAAATGAACAAGTATCAGCCAAAAATAACTAAGTGTGACTATTTCCAGAGGGCTCAGATTGAATGCTTGGATACAGCTGCTCAACAACAACAAAAAAAAAACTTTACTCTTTAAAGTTAGATTATGTTCCCCTGATTTCTTGCTTACCTGACCTAATCAGAATGCCTAGTGGCAAACACTGTCTACTGAAGCAGTAAGTTAAACAGTTGAAACCCTCACTGTCTGACAATATTGTAGCCTCAGTAGGGGTTTCTACTTTTATAGGCTTGGAGAGTAAGTGTTAGCACTTGAAAAACAGTTCAGTAGGATCTCTGGAGGCAACAAGTTAACGGCCAAAGATCTTAATGGTCTACAACAATTGATGAGTGTAAATTTGAGCTGTCTGAGGTTTGTCTGAAAAAAACTGATAAAAAACATGCTAACTGGAGGTCGCTGTTCCAGAGATAACATCCATTAGGCATGACACTACATTTGAACTTAAAGAGGCTGTAAAAGAAGAGAACACCCATTGAGGTGCTGGACTGTGTCCAGAAAAGGACAATGAATCTGGTGCAGGGGCTGCACCAGATATTATGAGGAGCGGCTGAGAAAGCTGGGATTATTTAGTCTGGAGGAGGCTCAGGGGAGACCTTATCACTCTCTACAACTACCTGAAAGGAGGTTGTAGTGAGGTGGGGGGTCATTCTCTTTTCCAAAATAACTATGGTTAGGATAAGAGGAAATGATTTCAAGCTGTGCCAGAGGAGATTCAGGTTAGACATTAGGAAGAATTTCTATATGGAAGGAATGATGAGGCATTGGAACAGGCTGCCCAGGGATGTAGTAGAGTTATTGGCCCAGGCAGTGTTCAAAAAGAGTGTAGATGAGGCACTGGAACAGGCTGCCCAGGGATGTAGAAGAGTTATTGGCCCAGGCATTGTTCAAAAAGTGTGTAGATGAGGCACTTAGGGACATGGTTTAGCAGGCATGGTTTTGAAGGGTTTGTGGTTGGACTCAATGATCTTGAAGGTCTCTTCCAATCATATGATCCTGTAATTTTATGATTCTAATCATAGAGAGTGTTTCTCCGAAGACAGCCAAGAATAACCAATATTTAGATTGATTAGGTAGCTACAGGTCAAACAAATATTAATTCCAACCGCAACTTTCTTGTTGCTAATAAGATACTGAAATATCAAGATAAACTAAAGGAAGTGTACCATCCAGTAGCGATCACTATTGGAAGTACAAGGATTACAGAAAGTACACAAACTTAATATAGTCCCTAAGTACCATCTCCTATTGCTACTATTGAAAACAGAATGCAGGGTTAGACAGTCCCTTGGTTTGACCTGTTAGGGCATCTTTCATGTTCTTATATTTAGCCATGACCAAAATAGCTGAAGAGTTACTCTTCAGAACAAAATGGAACATTCCCATCTGGACTAACTCTAAGATGCCACTTAATACATTTTCCACAAGTTTTTCATCTGAGAGGAGCAGACATTAGAATTGTGACTGTTGAGCTGCCTGCTGTGGTCTCTTATCTTAGATAAAAATGGAGAGTAGAACCAGTCTTGCTTATTTATGCATTTTTCCCAAATTCTTTGTACCTGCTCCTCCTTTTTTCCCCTACTTTTCTGTAAATATAAGTACACTTATGGTAAAAAGAATTTGCAAGCCTGGGCAAATCAACTTGGCAGTAAGTGTTCAGTCATGCTTGCTTTGATAGCTGTGATTATAATTTATGAATTATCATGTATTCAGCTGTGATTAAAGCAACAAAGAAACATACTGAAAAGATGCAATAAGCTAAGTAGGGTCTGGTTCCCCCCAAAATTGAAAAAGATGGCCCAGAGTCACTCCTCTATCATTCCCAAAAGATTTGAGGACTCCCACATGCTGAGGGCACTCTCATGCAACACTGGGAGAAGCTTGGAGAAACACATGAAAAGAAACAGCTGAAGCATTGGCCTTCTAAGTTATGCAAAGTTTTTTTCCCGATTCTTACTGCATATTTCTTTCAACCCTCCAGTGTCTGCTCCTCCAACTACCTTCTTGTGGATCCTGGATTTTTCCCCAAATATAATTAAATTTAATATTTGTTGATGCTGCCATATCCATCTATATGGATCTAGGTAAATTCTGTTAGGTCATGAGCTTTCAAAAAGAATTGCAGAAACTTTCATTTCATAGATATATTTCTAGATAGAGTGGTATTATCAGGAAATCTTATGAGAAAAGTGCCTTTATTACAAATAATAAAATAGAATGACATGTTTGTTGAAGGTACTTTTTCTTGGACTGGACAATAAAAAAAAAAAAAAATCTTTATTCTTGTGAGGGAAAATATATATAATGTATTTATTGTAGAACTGAAATTCTCTAAGAAGAATCTTTAGAAATGTCTTTGAGGTTTATGGGCAAGATATATATTTTGTGGTGACCTACTTAGGCTTGCATTGCATTGAACTGTGAAGACAAGAGGGCTCTCTCAAAAGAAGACTGTTATCTGCCAGAAACCTAATTTTGACCAAAATACATTATTTCCAATTGTTATCTCCAAAAACCAAATCGTAGAAGACCTGACGTAAGTGAAATATAATTACCCTTTACCCTCCTTTCACGGAATCACAAAATAGATGAGGTTAGAATGGACCTAGAGCCATTCTAGAGATCATTTAGGCCAAACTCCCTGCTCAAGCAGGGACATCTACAGCTTGTTGCACAGGGTCGCACCCAGGCCTGTTCTGAAGATCATCAAAGAAGGTGGTGCAGAAGGAGACTGCACAAGTTCTCTGAGCAGCCTGTTCCAGTGCTCCAGCATCCTCATAGTAAAGAAGTTCTTCCTCACATGGAGATGAAACTTCCTGTGTTTTAATTTTTACGCAGTACCCCTTGTCCTGTCACTGGCCACCACTGAGAAGAGTTTGGGTCTGTTGTTTTTACATTCTCCCCTAAGGTACTTATACTGGGCAGCCCAGAACTGTACACAATACTCAGGTGCGGCTTCACAAGAGCTGAGTAGAGGGGCAGGATCCCCTCCCTCGACCTGTTGGCAACACTCCTCCTGATGCAGGCCCGGATCCCATTAACCTTCCTGGCCATGAGGGCACACGGTTAACCTCTCGCCAGGAATCCCAGGCCTGTCTCTGCGAAGCTGCTCTCCAGCATGTCAACCCCTAATCTGTACCGATGCCTGGGGTTATTTCTGCCGAGGTACGGGATCCTCTATCAGTCCTTGTTGAACCTCATGAGGTTCTTCTCTGCCAAACTACCTCTTGGCTCTTCCCTCTTATTGAAGACTGGAGACTTCCCTCTTATTGAATTGCCCTTATTGAATAAGGCTTCCCTCTTATTGAATTGTCCTTATTGAAGACTGGACTAACGTTGACTTTTTTCCAGTCCTCTGGTACTTCCCGGGCTCTCCATGACCTCTCAAAGATGATGGAGAGTGGCTGAGCAATAACTCCCTCCAGCTCCCTCAGTACTCTTGGTGCATCCCATTCAGACCCATAGATTGTCCACTTCACCTAAACAATCCCTAACCCAATCCTCCTTGACCAGTGGTAAGTCTTCCTCATTCCCAGTTCTCTCTCTTGTGCCTAGGCTCTGCAGTTCATGGGGACTAGCCTTAGCAGTAACGACTGAAGCGAAGAAAGCATTTACTAACTCTGCCTTCTCTGTATCCTCCGTCACCAAGGCACCCACCCTTGTTCGCGGCGAACCAGTTTTCCCTAGTCTTGTTGTCCCTGACATCTCTTGCCAATTCTAATTCCAAATGGGCCTCGGCCTTCCTCGTTGCATCCCTGCATTCTTTGACAATGTCCCTATATCTTCCTATGTGGTCTGGCCTTTCTTCCATGTTAGATATGCTCTCTTTTTGGCTCCTTGCCCATCCACACAGGTCTCCTGCCTCCCTTGCTTGACTTCTTTCTTTAGGAATGCACCGATCCTGAGCTTGGTGTTTGAGTATTAGCCAGCTCTCCTGGACCTCGTTTCCTCCTAGGGCCCTTGCCCAGGTGATTCTTCCAAGCAGGTCTCTGAAGAGGTCAAAGTTTGCTCTCTTAAAGTCCAGGGTTGCAATCCTACTTATTGCCCAGCTTTCTCCATGCAGGATCATGAATTCCAATATCTCATGGTCATGCAGCCAAGATTGTCCCCAATCCTCGTATTTCTTGCTACAGCATCTATGTTTGCTAGTAGCAGGTCTAGCAGTTCTCCCCGCCTTGTGGGCTCATCAACCACCCACATCAAGATGCTATCTGCAATGTTCTGCAGGAACCTCCTAGACTGTCTGTACCTAGCTGTGTGATTATCCCAGCAGACATGAGGATCTGTAGGCCAGTCAGGTAGAGTGCTGTCTACTCAGAAAGACTAAATTTGACCAATGCTGGGGAGAATTGTAACTCCTACATATTAAGTCAGCTAGTCTGAGGAGAACTGACCTACTCAATAGTGTCTGGAGAGCAATTTGGATCTAAGATGCAAAGGCCAGGACTCCTTTGCCCAAACAGAGTTGACAGCTGACAGCAGAGAGAGACCACTTGCAGTATCCTGGTTGTTGCTGATCTAGAAAGATCTGAATCTCTCTTACGTCCCATTTCTCCTTTAGGTCCTGTGTCCTGCCCTGCCACCCTTAACAGGTTCTTGGATCCCAGATGCCAGGATATGCCATTGCTTATTTTTAAGCATTGCAGTTCTGCCCAAAGCTGTTGGTCAGCTCAATCACTCCCCATTGACTATGTTGACTAGATCATGCTGAACTGTAAGGGGAATCCACCTGAAGGCACCTATAGCTCTAGCTGAGTAACTCTTACTGAACAAGAGTATAAGCCACTGCCTTGAAACGGTGAGATTGCGTCTAACGTTATGATTTACAGGCTTGTAAACAAAAGGAATCAGCTTCCAAAGAAATTTCAGGAAATATTTGAAATATCAGTCTGTTTGTTTGTACTTTTTCAAGTGTCAGGATGGGTCTTTAAATGAATAGAGATTTGTAAATTCCCAGGAACTGTGAGAATAAGTAAAACTTAATGGTCTGGTAAAAGTTTACACTATAACTATTTAGAACAACATTGTTTTTAGCCATCTCTAGTCCTTTAAACTATTTTGCATAGAAGGAGACCTCTTTAAATGAACAAGAATCCATATAGATAATGGGATCTGCCTTCATGGAAGAGTTCACAAAACCAGGGTCACTGATGCTTATGAAACTTTACTGAACACTGCTATTAACAAAATCAATATTCACTCTTCATTAATACAATGTGCACCTCTACAGCAATTGTTTGCTTGTGGGAGTATTGATTTTAACCAAGCCTACCCTTCATCTTTTCTGCTTTTCTCTATGATAGGAATAATTATACCTCTTCCTGAGTGCATTGCTTTGTAGATAGAAAAGCACAAATACAGTGAAAGAAAAGCAGTGAATACAAGATATATGGTGTCTGCTTACTCCATTTAGCAAGGAGTCCCTGTAACATTGTTGATATCAGCATCAAACTCAGCCCCTCTCAAAATCATTACTGAGAACACTGAAATCTAAACACTGAGATCTCTATTAGAGGGAGAAATCAACTTATAGAAGGCAACAGAGCATAGCCTGTGTCTTGCAGACAGAAATAGGCTCAACTGAGTTGGCTGTAACTGCCCCAAACTGTCAAAGAATAAGGTATAAGTAGGTAAAATGTGCTTATCAGTCATTTCCTGCAGATTCCTTTAGCTCTGCATGATATATTTTCTTTGACAAGACTGTTTGGAAAGGGCTGGTTTGAACATTTTCTGATGGTGAAAGGAGATTTATAGGTGTGCCAGCAGAGCTGAACCACATGGACCCACTTGGAAAAAGTGCAGAAAGCCAGCAAGGTCTGTTATTAAGGAATACATTCAGGATGGACATAAAGAGCCTAAGTGCAGCTTGCTCTGAGACAGGCATATAAAGTTTATAAGCAAAATATTGTGAAAAATGGGACAGCTAGCAATGTGAGTACTTGTCTTTTGCTTGTTGCCTCTACTGCTGCATTATTTATTCTTTAGTGGATAGTTTTAGACTGCTTACTTCTTAACTGTCCTAGGAATACGCTGCCTTTCTTTCTCTTTCTATTGGAACAATGTGGTTGATGTGACCTGGGAGACAAGCTTATAGTCACTTTAATGAAAGAGGATAAGAAGGATGACCTTAACGTGCAACAATAGAAAGTGAAGAAATCCCTCTTATTTTCAAGGCCGCATATACTGTTGAAGAATAGGGAGTTTATGAAGTCTCTTGCTTTATATCTCTGTGCCTTAAATATTGAAAATATATCGCAAACATGTAATCCTATTACTTCTAAGCTTGAATTTTCTATGCTTTTGTTTTCTCTAAAGGAACTTTTTGAGTCCTCCTGTGCTTTTTTATTACCATTGATATAATCTTTCCTAATAGGAAAGGAAAGTTTTGAAGGAGGACAAAATATTTTGCAATTTAAATGGCTTCATACTAAAGGATAAAGGAATCTAGGAGTTGTGTGTCTATGGGAGGGATATATATCATTTTGTTAGCACTGCAAACATGCTGAACATTCTTTTAGAAACTCCAAACTTCTAAACTTATTTACCTTAGTAAAATCAAATCTGTTTAGAAAAAAATGGTAGGTCGCTTTATCATGTTTTTGGGAAAACTGGAAGTTATAAAAAGAGACATTTATTAACTTAAAAAAGGTGGATTTTCTCTTTGAATAAGAAAAAAAAAAAAAAACACTTAGAGAAATAAACTAACATTCTCTGTCAAGTGCAGTATTGCCAAGGCTATATTGTCCTCTTTACTCTGGAGTCTGAGACCCTTTGAAGTTAAGACCTGATCACCTTTAAACACTTTTAAATAAATACATACATACATACATACATAAGGCTCCATACCTTCTGCATAGCTGTGTACAGAGATCAGTTATACAGATATCATCAGGCTTATTAAAAATCTTATGGTTAAATTCACACAAGCTACTTGGAAACCTTGCTCAGCAAAACTGCATTATTTTGGGTTGTCTAATAATGAGAAGAACTACCCACAAAGGAATTCTGCAAACATAATAATCGGAACACTAATTTACTTCCCTCCTTGAACCAATAAATTGTTTCCTATTTGCACATGCTATCAGCTACTCTACATGCTCAATCTTTCACTATTTTTTTTTCTCCAAATTATTAAGCACTTGTCTTCCAGCATTGAAATTAACATTTAAATCCCCAATCACAACATTAAACTGATTTAAATAACTTTTTTTTTCCCTTACTTTTTGTTTATTTTTAAAGCTCCCAGGTGAAAAATGAGACATTTATTGTGGTCCCAGAAACAGGTTTGTTTCTACAACATTCAGAATTTACTCAGCCTCCTGCTGACACTCCTTTGTTGAGTTTTTCACTTATAATTTGATAAACAACGGCCAAATAGAAAGGAAAATATTTCACTGTTTGAAGATTGTAGAACATTCAACAACTTCAGGAAGATGATCATCACCTAACTAGTTACCACGCATAAATTCAATATTTTTCCTTGTATACCTGGTTATCTTCATTTCTTTAGAATTCATCAGAAGCAGAGGCTGTCCTGCATTGCAAGACTTTTTCAAAACTGTTACATTTGAAGACACAGTAAAACCTGTAGATTTATTTTCCTTTTAAAGTCTTACGTATCAAATCTCCTATTTTATAGTTTATCAAATCTTTAATCATTTGAAGAGTTTGTATTCATCTATCTTCTGGTTCACAGACTCAAAAAAAATATGGTATCCTTTATTTCTTGAATAATGTTAAATTCTAACATTTAATTTTAGTGAATATATAGCAAAATATTTTTAACTTGTCAGAAGCAGAGCATTGATATCAATACATATAATAGCTGCTTGAAAACAGTTTACTTTCAATAGAGTTACATTATCTGGTAAATTTATTTAGATTGAAATAACTTGAAGGTATGCAAAAAAAAAAACTTAATGCTTATCTACTTGTAAAAGAAAAAAATATTCTGTTACTGTTGTGCATGCTGGCCTAGTATCATCGTAAAGGGTAAATTAATGGATTTGGCAGACCTTAATTGAAAATGTATTCTGTAGCAAAAATGAAAGAACCTGGAGACCAATGTGCAATGTTGTTTGTAAATGAAAGATTTTACTTAAGCAGAACTGGAATTCTTTTTCTATTTTTTTTTTCAAGTCAGGTCAGGATTTAAACCAGTAATGAATGACACTAATTTAAAAATGTGTAATGAAATGAATTCTCCTAAGCCATGAGTATGAGAATAGTACTGTGAATTATAAACTGAACAGACTTGTTTTTTGATAATTCTAGATTTCACATTAAAAATACTTCCAAAGTTTTTTAGTCCTATTTTTTTTTCAAAATAGTAATATAGAGCTCAATATAGCTTGAATTCTTATTATAGCCTATCTGAAAAGAGACTTCAGCAACAAATTATGAAAACAGAAGAGAAAATGTTGGCACAGAAATAAGTAGGTAATCCTTAAAAATTCACTTTCTCTTTGTAAAAATATACAGTGAACATGTGTGTTTTAACTTCTATCTTCTTAAAACAGATTTGTATACTCTTTAAATCATGCAATTTTGACATTGTATTTGTTTTTACTAAGCTTTAAGCATTTGGTTCTTCTTTCACATAGTAAAGAAAATGACTTTAAAATACTCAGAAGTGTTGACAACTACTGAAATCTTTGAGATAGAAATAATCAAATAGTGAAAATCCAGATGAGTAGTTTGAGCATATGAAGCAGCAGTCTCTATTCGATTCACTGTACAGGGCTTTAGTTTTGAGATTAGAAAAAAAAGATGGTGAGTTTTTTTTTTTTTTTTTTTTTTTTTTTTAAGTTTCGCATGAGTTTTGGAGAAACTGGAAGAGAAAGCTTTTAAAAAAACAAAGTTCAGAATCATTGCGTCCTCCATTAGTTACCTATATATGCTGTGCCCACAATACACAAGTAGAATAATGAAGAAAGTTTGCATGAACAAAATTTAATCACAGTGGAGGTCTTGAGATAACAAACATATTTCTTCTTGAGCTCTGCAGAAGTAAACACTGGAAAGATCATTTTGTAGTCCCATAGTCCTCCTGTAGAAGTCCACATCATGTCTTGTTCTTCAATCCTGGATACGTTCACCAGCTCAGTGAAAAAAAAGAGCTAAATATTCTGTATTTCCTATGTGCAGGTTTTAACAAACAGAAGTTAAGGTTGTTTGCCCTTTCCAATAAATTTTCATATATCAAACAATGTTTCGAATAGTAGCTAGGTATTTCCAAATAAATGGCTCCTGTTTATACTCAGGTAAGACTGTAATGTGATGATGCAGTTCACACTGCCAGGCCCTAATACAAAGTGCTTGAGATACCACTAAAGTGCCTTCTAACTAGTCTAATACATGAGTTCATCATCTATTGCTCTTGTGGTGCCCCACTGCAACTGGGAAAGACAGGGTGATGGGTGTATTAAAGGCAGCTTTAAACAATCTATTTTGCCATTCTCCCGTCTTTTAGACTGCTGAAAATTAGACTAGTTCTTGTTACAACATGTAATGTCATGCAGTCAAAGCTGTATTATATAGCATTAGTTTTATGGTGATGTTTCATAGTCAGCAGACAGCTATTATTACCTCAGTTTCTGCATCTTGTATAACCGATAGAGCATTTGAGATTTCCTCCTGACAGGCGTGCAACCCCAGTAATATGCATTTGCCAAATATCGAGTTTAATTGACAGTTGGAATTAATTTTCCCCAAAAAGCAGGGCTATGTTGTGGCTTGAGCACAGTCCTGTTATTCCATATACTCATCATTAGCATGCCCCTGATACCAATACCAACTAGAACTTTCTCCAGCAGCACCTGGTTAGGCCAATGGCCTTTGAGTGCACAGATACCTTGTTTCAGTGAGCAAATTCAACTATATGAATGCAGGCCAAATGCACAATTTGCCCACAAAGATAGAAAAAAAGTAATTTCATTTACCAGGATAAAGATAGCTGGAAGGCTTGACATAAGTCAAGTGATTTACACTTTAGAAATATTATGATTTTTATAGCATATTTTCTCTGAAAGAAAATATTGCCAAGAATCCAGCTAGTGAAACAGCATTGCACTTGCATGTGGTATTATTAAAAAATCAGAGAAACCAGACTGAAAAGGAACTTTGAAAGGTTATCTGCTTTAGGCAGGATCAGCCTACCTTTCAGATGTCTATCTAACCTATTGTTAAAGCTTTCTAATGACTCTACAATCTCTCCTGGCAAAGGCATTCTAGTATTTTTTGATCTTAACTCTTACAAACTTTCTCCTACTAACTGAATCTCCCTTATTGCAATTTAATTTCATTATCTATTGTAGTCCCAACTTCCTTCAATTTCTCCTGTTTTTATTTGAAGAACACCATTTCTTTCAGCCACTTATAAGAGGTAAAATTTTCAAGATCATTCTTGTTGCTATGCATTGGAGTATCCCTTGGAGCTTTGCATATCCCCCTTTATATGCTGCAAAGACTTGTCCAATGTTAAATTTCAAGAATTACAAACATTAAAGGACTGTCAGGACATACAGATGATGTTGCCACAGTATGATGTTTGCTTGTGATCAGGTTGTCATTTACCATGACCCTGAACAATTCTTTGTGGTACTGCAGTCTGGTCAGTTAGTCTCCATCCTGCATCTGTACAACTCATTTGCTTTTGTTTGGTGGTGGGTTCATTAGCCATCTAAAAATCTAAGCTTTCAGTTGCTTTTCTTGTCATCTACAAAGCTAATGTTACTGTTCTCCTATAGAGGTAATGTGTTAAGAGGGTGATAACAGTCAGCAATCCACCATAGCACAGTCAGAAAATCAGTCTCTGTCCACTGTTTTTGTTTTTCATTCTGAACCAAGTAGAAAAAGATCATTTTCTCTATGCTTAACTTCATAATGGTAGCATTTCAGAGAAGAATTCTGTGAATAGTTTATTATGGGAAATGGCAAGATTATTGCCATTATTGCCAAGATTATTGTGACTATTATCCTTTCCTGGAGAAATGACAAGAACATATTCATATTTTTTGTACATATCAAATCTTGAGCATTAGGCCCACTGTTGGTTTGATAGTAGTTTTCAGATAGATTTGGGAACTTAAAATGCATACACAAATTGCCAATTCTCAATGCAATGAATAAGACGAATAGTTTAAATGCTCTTACAGCTTTAATCACATTGACTTATGTGAACATTGTTAAATGTTTGGATTGCAACTGACCAAGTATCAAAAATAGCTATTCCTCATGGCATTTTTTGGCAAGGTAAAACCTATGAAATGTTTTGACTTCTTTTTAATACTGAATTGTCCATAAACCAGATCAATTTTAATCATATATCTCTATTTCTAGTTTGCACATAAAAGCACTGTAACTATGGAATTTGAACAATTATATGCTCTTGTACACTTTGCTAAACATTATGTGCCCTTAAGTTTGGAGGTGAAATTCCAAAATTAATTGTTGCAGTTGCTTCAAGCATTTATAATTACTATATAGCGAGATTACTTGGCATCTTTTCGCACAGCCTCTGTAGGTTTACTGCTGTGAGAAAGGAAGCCTATTTGACATTTAAAGACATGTTGTTACATCATCTAAGGTTATAGGTTCCATTTATTGTTCACAAAGTAAGTACTGGACTTACTGGACTTTGGAGCTGTGTCATTTTTATTAACATTACTTGAAATGTTTGATTATAATGGTGCACTATAATGATGCATTCACAAAATCTTTGAAGTGCTACAGCAGTACAGAAAGCATGAGAATAGCAATTTCGTAAGAGGCTATAGGTAGCTGCTGGTCACAGCTGGTTTTGGGGAAAGCAAAGAGATCTACCAAATAACTGGCTAGGATGGAGAGGGGTTTATTGGTATGAATATGACATAGTCCATACATCTGCATGCATTCAGGTGTTTCCAATAGTTAATCCCAAATGTAAATTGACAGTAAAATACTTTGAACCTCTGTTCATAATAATAACTAGATATCCTTTAAGCAAGCTACCAGAATGAAATATTCACAACTAGTAGAACCTACAATTTTACAGTTCTTTGATAACTAGTGGACAAAAGGACATCTTGATCTGAAATTCTTTTTGATGATTCTGTACTATACCAATGAACATACTTGATTCTGGACTCAGGAATTTTTGATTTGTGGGAACAGACAATGCATCTGAAGTGTTAATTCTTTACTCAGGTAAATTTTCACTAAGGTAATCTGTATGTGTTTTCTACTATCTCATATGCAGAGAATAAACAGCTAATAGGAATCGTATTTACATAGTCCTCTAAATTCTACATTAACAAACTAGAAAGGGAATTATATGCCTCTCCTGAAATATTATTCCTTTGCATTAGTTACAGTTTTACCACTGTTATTGAAGAAAAAACTATAGACTTTGTTTTGTATTGATTCACTAATTTTGTATGTATTCTGACACTGATAGCAATTCTGATTAAATCTTTAATCATCACTGGTACGTCTTGACAATCACAGAGGAAGGAAAACTGCTGTATTGACTCATGACGTGACTAAGCCACTACAGGTTCCTGGCTACTGCTTCAACAAGCTAATACTAGGAAATGGGTAATTTCCCAATTAAAAGTTTTACTCAAAAAGGCAAGTATATTTAAGGTTATAAATGATAAGAGATAGACAGGGCTAGATTAATTAAATAACTATTTGGGCTAAAGGATGTATTAGACACAACCGAACTCATTTCCCTTGCTTCCATATCTTTGTACACTTAAGAATTAATATGATCATTGTGAATTTTCTTAAAATATTTACTACCTTGAGAGAGAAAAATAATCAACTTTGAGGGCTTATTAGGCAAGGAAGCATTCCTCTCCTTTAACACAAGGAAATGAGTATGATCTATTCTGCATCACTGAAACCTTCTGCCTTCTTTTGCTCTCTAAGTTTCCTATCACCACAGGCTGTGGAAAGGGGGCCTCAGCAAGGTGCACTGTCAGGTTCCTGAGGTTGTGCCACTTCCATTAGAGAGAGTACAGGCTTTTTCAATGGATAGGAAGTCACAGCCACAGCCACATGCAGCCACAACTGCATGTTTTCCCTATAGGACTTATCTGAAGGGAACCTGCCTCTTATTCTGAATTAGGCTGTCAGTAGTAATGTAAATGAGAATGACTTCAGGTCATTCTTTTTTTTTTTTTTTTTTTTTTTTAATAATAATGAATCCTGCAATTAAGAGTTTTGGTTTGAAGCACTCTAAAAGGAAGGAATTTGAGGTATTATAGAAAACAAGCAAATTTTTCCTTCATTGCTTTGTGTTACATACAGATTGGATCAACTGTTGAGGCCTGATGAAAATAAACCAAAATGGAAAAATTATGTAATCCACCCATCCATCTTGGTTTATATTTTCATCTTCTGTTTTGACAAAGATGCTCTTGGGCCCAGTGCTGTTCAATTTGTTCATCAATGACCTGGACAGGGCACAGCGTGCATCCTGCGCAAGTTTGTGGATGACACCAAGCTAGGTGGAGTGGCCGACACTCCGGAGGGCTGTGCTGCCATCCAGAGGGACCTGGACAGGCTGGAGAGTTGGGCAGAGAGGAACTTCATGAGGTTCAATAAGGACAAGTGCAGGGTCCTGCACCTGGGGA